>NC_091821.1:350785391-351020391 GCF_038994185.2 Dermacentor albipictus | reverse complement strand
GCCAGTGAAAAGTCCAGCAAACACACGAATATGTGACATGTCATTGTAATGTGGTGCACACTTTTATACAAACGGAATTAGCAGTGCCTCACCTGCACAGTGGACTATGGGGACGCTGTATTGGAGGACCAAAATAAATTTTGACCATCTGCGTTGTTTAACGTGGGCCTAGATATAGGAAGACGATCATTCTTGCAATGCGCGCCGCTCTCCGAAGAAAAAAAAAACGTCATTCTGTTGCATTACTCGTCGCAACTTCTTCATGCGGCTTATTCACATGCATGCAATTCTTTGCTTACACATACGGCCACATATTTGTGCTGGAACAACGCTGCGATGCAAGGTACGAACGAGTTTCTGTATTATATAGAAGTATGGCAGAAGTCTTGGTCCCACATGTGTTGTCCACAAACACATAGAAGCTGCCGTTTGCAAACATTCGCGTGTAACAGGATGAAAACCTTTAAAGCACCCCCCCCCCTCCCCCCACCATCCCGCCTTTTGTCCTCACTCCAAAAAAATAAAATAAAATTCGAGACCTTTTGATACGTAGCCCTGTTTGTATGCAATGTAGATAGAGACGCTCGCCCGACGACAACACGTGTCTTTTTGACAATAGCCTCGGTGGCGCGCTTTTCGGCAGGCGTGTGAACGGGACGGGACGCAGAACAACAATGAAACAACAAATGAAAGAGCCAAGGTAAAATGTTGGACAGACGTTTAGCGGGCGGCAGTGATTCCACGGACTTCCTGGAAGAAGCGAGTCAGCGTGCGCACGCCCCGCGTTACCACTGTCCCCGTTATGAAAGAAAACCCGTGGCTTTTTCGCGGAAGGGGTTTGTCCGTGCGCGTGGGGTCTGACAAGCGCCGTCTACACAAAAGCAGGCGTCGCCACTATCGCGCTTTCCGGAAAGCACGAATTCGAAACCGCAAGCACCGGCGCTTGCACTCGTGTTTGCATTCGGAGCACATTCTGGCGACGGCATACAGCTCGCGTATGCATACGTTGGTGTCTTCTACTCGGGCTGCTCGAGCAGCGGGGCGTCAGAGCAGCACAACGGCGGGTAATTCGCTCAAAAGGAAGGGGAAGGCGCTCGCTCGGCGAGAAAAGGCTGCATAGCGCGCATCTCGCCAGCCAGCCAGCCAGCCGCTTCCAACAAAGATGCAACAGGACAGTCGAAGGTGAAACGTTGCTCACCGCAGACCTGCATGCTTGTATGTACACGCGTAGTACACTTGAAAACCGCGGCTGGGAGAGGGAAAGGCTTGCCCGTGTAGGGCGGAAAACCATAATGGGGAAGGGGCCGAGAGAAGGCGATATGCGCTAAACAGGAACAATATGCAATGCGAAGAAGGACGAGATACGATGAAGAGGGGAGCACTGGGCATACGACGTTTGTTGTGTGGGTTAAGAGAGCTGAGAGGAGGACGAACTCGTTCGCGCTCTCTCCCTCGACTGCTAACCCGCCGGCTCTGACGGACGGACAGACAGAGACGCGCGCGAACGGGGCGTGCTGTTTGCTCACTGTTTTGACTGGTTTTGACAACTTCCTAACATACTAGGGCACTGGCCTTTTTGTGCGCGTCCCGCCGTTGCTCGAGGCCTAGAGGCCTCACACACCATCTGTTTCTCTCTCGTTCTCGGTCTATCTCGGTTTGGACGAGAAAAGAAAAGGGGCAAGCCAGGTTCGAGCCTGTCATCCGTTCATCAAGCCCGGTGATGTAGAAAGGAAAGGGGGACGGAAAGGGGGGGGGGCAGTGATGACGACTGCTGCACGGTGCGCGAAATGTACGTACGCTTTCTGCCGCCGGGCAACCGCCGGGGAAACCCGATGCTCGGGCCGCGCCCGACGCGATTCCCGGCCCCACCGCAGCGGGCAGAGAGAAGAACAGTCGGGCACCTCCTCCAGCGCACATGTGTGTGTAACCCTGCGGTGGTGCTTCCCGACACGTTCACCACGCCCGCTTGTTCTCGTCTTTTCGTGTGGATTGAGTAGGAAAGGCTGTGTAGGGGAGGATGCGGAGGGGAGTGCGCGTCAAAGGTGTCGATTGTAGTGATCCGTCGTGCGTCGCGCAGCCTTCCTGCGTTGGCGGAACATCGCGATGTCGATGAGGAAACAAACGCATCAAAGGCGCGTCCGCTGCTTAGGAGGCTACAGTGGGCTCCCGATGAATGTGGTGGCGCTTGTGGTTTGCTCACTGTGGGCACGTGTGCATAGCATTGTGTCTGATGCTCTTGTAGCGGCCATGGGCCGCTACAAGAGACGCGACGACGCAGCGTCACTACACCAACGTGGCACTTTCAAGCACTATGCGGCCAGTTGCACTACTTGAACAGTGCTCTCGCAAGAGCTCCGAGACGCGCACGAGCTCGATTTTCGTGTATTTTCTAGTGGTCTTGCTCGCCAATTGGAAAGCGGCTGTGCGTTCTCATAACCACAGCCTCCCAACACTGACACCAAAAGCAGCTCATGGCTCTATCTCTATCTCCATATCACTCTTTGTTGGTACATCTCTCCAGCATATTCGACTACCCAGAAGACCTGATCATCAAAGTGCACTTGTACCTGTTTTTTTTCTCTC
The DNA here is from genome assembly GCF_038994185.2 of Dermacentor albipictus. Lineage (NCBI taxonomy): Eukaryota > Metazoa > Arthropoda > Arachnida > Ixodida > Ixodidae > Dermacentor > Dermacentor albipictus. The sequence goes on along the minus strand of NC_091821.1, from coordinate 351,017,808 downwards.
TCTCTTTCATCGTCTCTTTGTATTTCGACTCTCACTGAGGATGTGCAAGGAGCACCCACTCTTGGTTCATTGTTGTAGCTGCATGGTGCGCAGGCTTCTACACTCTTTTCTCCATTATCGATTCTCGAAACAATACCTTGTGCTTCGTTTCCTTTCCAGTATATGGCCATAAATACCGCTCCAGGGTTCATTAACTCAGACTGCCTTTCGTTGTGACAGTAACTTCACCTAAAATGCTAATTTCAATACTGCCCAGCGCTTACGAAATTATGCTGATGATCTGGGTTTCGATCACTCACGCACCTCTCGGCATATTTTACTTTGTTCAAGTAAAGCTGGAATTAGGAAGCTGCAAACAATTGCGTACAAATGTGCCATACCACAGTGAAGCATGACGGTCCGATACGCACGAACAAGCGATTGGCATAGCCTTCTCGCGAACTCTCGGTGAAGGCGCCCAACAACTTCCAAGCAGCCTGGCGCGCCCTGTTTGAACGAAGCATGTCATCCCTATGGTAAGCGTCGTCGTTGTGTGTGTATACGTCACCCTGCGGCGACGAACAACACGTAACCAGCATCACTTGGCGCTCAATCAGGCAGATGACACTCCGCTCCAGCCCATGGGACCTAGCCGACTCGCCACCGCTTCGCATCGTACTGCGGGTGTCAAGAGCAACAGCCCCCCACCCACCCACCCACCCACCCGCTTCCTTTTAGCACCTTCCCCCACTTGCTGCACGGTGCTCGTTGTTCACACAAAGCTCGAAATACCAGTTGACGCTGCGGCTGCTGCTGCTGCTGCCGCTCCCTCCCAACGAGTATCCTGTTTCATCTCCGCCGGGAGGGATTCGGGGAGGCGTAACGGCGAGCATCATGTCGCCTCGGGCGATGAAACTCGATTCTGGCAGCGTCAATGGGGCTAATTTTTCACTCGTCGGGATGCGCGACCCATCGCGTCGTCGCGCGCCCCTCTCCTCCGCCCTGCGCGCTGCACGGACGCGCTCCTTATAATGCGTTTATCGTTAACGCATGACGACCTTCGCAGCCGGTGAACGAAAGCTGGCACGGCGCTTGTACAAAGCTCTGTTGCTTCTGCAGCCGTGCGTGTCCGGCAGTAAGGGCAAACCAACGCCGAGTCCTTGTCGAAGGTTGCGCTTACGTGATCACGTGTGTGTCAAATGGTTGTCCTTTGCACGGTGTGTATCAGTCTGTGAACGTGAAATGCCCATCCAGGTTTTCTGAGGCATGTTTATGCCATCCATGCTTAGAATTCTTCAACAAGAATAGATTGTCCCCTCGATGGCTTGCAAGATTCCGCCTTGCGTCCTATTCTGCGTCGATTGGAGCGCTATCTTGTTCGCCTGTCTTGTGCTGCATTTCTAAGTGATGATGCCCTGAACGACGTGCCTACAGTTTTTAGTTTTGATGACCTCTTATAAAAGGCAGACGTCGGCCGCCACAATTGCCGGCAAATCTGTGGTAAGTTGATTGGTTCTTACCAGGTGTTATCGCTCAACCCAATACGGCCATGAATCCGGTGTTAATGGGGAGGTGTAAAGAAAAGGAGGAAGGTAATTGTGTAAATTAAAGAGGCTATATTAAAGACCTAATAACCGTATACGGTTAAAAATATTCATAGTGAAGGAGCTTAATTCTCTGAACTCTGTTTTTATGGTGAGGCTGGATCCATCTACAGCTAACGACATTTCCACCTTCTTCCCCTCTTCCTACTGCACAGACCGCCTGCACCGGCAGCCAGAAAAAAAAAAACTGAATGGTGATTTTACTTTATTGAGCGCAGACGAAGTTACTTGGTCTAAAATAATTTTGTTAAGTATTTTTGTTGACATATAACCTAGTAACTTAAAGCTGTGAAATGAAATTTTAACTGCTACGGATTATAGTCTATTGTAATTAGATATTACAGTAAACATGTATGTGGTCATAAAAAAGAAAAATAGAAGTTATTGCATGCAATTCTTGTGGTCCCGTGCAGAAAATTTCAGAGGGCATCATTAGTGTTCCTGCGGCTAAAATCCTATTCGGTAGCCCCAAAGTAAATCACCACCAGAAGAGTAAAATTCCAGCCAAGCTTTCGGAAGGATTTTTATCAAATATTTTCGTTTGAATAGTGAACCGGCGACATCCTAAAATGAAGTGTTATAGAAATTCACTCTCGTTGCGAAAAACACGCAAAGACTATAGAGCGACCAGTCCTGCGAAGGTAAAAGTTCAGTGGGGGTCTCGGCAACGTATAGAGTCTCGTAATCGATACTTCACACTTTCTAGCGAAGCGCCATCTATTGTTCAAAGGAAAATTTAGATGTGAAAAAACCATTGGCGCACAATGAAAATTTGTCAAAGTTATTTGCACCACCGTATTTTCTTAGTCGCGCCGCAGGGACGAACATCAACATTGTTGAAATAGGGGCTTGATAAATTGATACAACATTGATAAACAGGAGTAGCATCGTGCAATGCTACTCCGAGTGCATCAGCATATTCATTTAGGGATACATTTTTTGTGGCATGGCACTCACACCAGACAAACGAAACGTAAATGTCTTGGGGCGTAAACGTATTTTAAAGCATTTGACAAATCAAGTGTCATTAGGTTTCTAACTGCTAATTTTGTTTCAATTTATTTTCCTCATTTGTTTTTACTTTTGTACTCTTTTATTATCATTGATATTTATTTATTTTTTAGATTCTGAACTGTCGTGCCGATCACGACCCATCCCTCAGAGTGGGTTGCGTCATTTCACTGAGGGACAACCAACCAATATACCCCAATAATGTGACCTGGGCGATCAAATTGATCCTATATCACCAGCTCAGGATGAAATGTGAAGGATTTGTCAACAATTTGTCACTTCCGTGCTCTACGGTCACATTGGTGACTAGAGTACATTCACTCTATTATATGTAGTGAAATGTGACCTTTAATGCACACTTTGCACTCGTTTAGGGAAAGCTTTCGAACCACTGGGCTACGCTAATTTTTGACAGTTAAGGTACGAAATTTGTTAAGCTCAAACACAAGCTTGCAGCCTGGCGTTTCCTGGTTCTTCTGCTGTCAGGGTGGCGATCTGTAGTGCTTGGACAGTGGCAAGCAGTTTTGACAAGGCAGGTCTGGAAACCGGATGCACTGCGATCACTCTGAAGTAATCAGTGACAATGGGTATTCTTGAGCTGTGTTAACAAAACTTCTCTTAGGTAAGTGTGCGTCTCTTATTGACCCTCTCCGTGAGAATCGTCTCGTTATCACGGTGACTGCTATCAAAGACAATACAAAAGGCGCCCGAACACCTATTAGCCAGGAAGGATTGTTACATGAGAAAAGCTTTGGGAATAAAGATTCTTCATTGCTTTCTTTTCTGTTCGCGTTTAAGTTTCAGGTATAATACGTAGTATACGCACGTTCATAAACGTTCTCGAATATCTCTGAAGCTGTGTACCTCAGACTAGCCATCGTAGAAAATTTAAATAAATGTTGCGATCGAGCATGCGCTAAACTAAATTTTTCGTACAAAAAAGAGCTTGTTAATCGACGCATGCAGGGAGCTCGTTCTGCATATTCCTTTCTTTAAGTAACATGACTCTAAGTACATATCATACTGCAATGATTGGTTTGGCTGATGAGGCGGCGAAGCACGACGATTCGTGTACTATATAAGCATGAAAGAAACCCTCGTTGCAACCAAGAAGCCGCAACAGGAAATCGCGTTTGCTAAAAGTGTTATTTCTTCATGAACGATGAAGCCTCTAATTATCCATCGTAACGCGAGATGTGCATTGCAACAGCACCGAAGTCCGTAAACCGCGTACTGAAATAAGGCATCGCTCACTCAGTAATCGCGACGTGTGACTGTGGTGAGATCCTGCTCAAGCCTGCAGTGTGAGCAGCCGGTTGCATCTTCCGTCGGCTATCATCGTGTGATAGAGTCGATCTAAAGCGGCTGCTGAAACTTGTCAAAGTGGCTTTCGCAACATTATTTTTCGCTCCAGAATGGGAAGGTTCAGCGTGTATGCTGCGCCAGACAGACCCGTGCCGATTTCCTATACTTCGCAAACTGTACTAAGCCAAGTCTAGGGCCACTTCAATATGCATGCACTGCAGTGAGGACTTCGAGTGAAGCGATACTTCGAATGAAGCAGTTTCGTCATATTAAGATCTTGCTGTATACTTATTAAAACTTTACCGCTTATCTAAAGTGACAAGTGCGCGCTCGAAGGCAAAACACCCACGGCTTTACTGGACCTGTAAATCCCGGAGAACCGTCAGTTTTATTCGAAAAACTTCGGGCTCAGCAGCACTGCTGAGCCCGAAGTTTTTCGAATAAAAGCCCGAAGTTTTTCGAAAGCACTGGTTCACCGAGTGTGGGAGCGCTTTGAACTGTCCTTCGCCCGAAGGAAGCCAGCAACTATCTCGAGCGAAAGTTCTGACGTTCCTTTTGTTCTGTCGTTCAAACAAAAGTGTTTGCTTAAAACGTTATTTACTGCTAATGAAGCGCTTTACTACAAAGGCTCATGATTCGCGGTCACAACGAAGACTCAATAAATATTCAGAAATAAAAACATTTATGCTGACAAAATATACATACGGGACACGAATCGCCTCTTTTGCAAAACGCGCAAAAAAGAGAAGGTGGGGTGCAGAGGGACCCAATTGGATTACAGGGGAGGCGACGAAGCGTCCTCTATAGCAGCGTCATTCAGGGTCGAAATGTCGAACTCCGCGTCACTGTCAGTGCAACAAAAGATGGTGACACAGGCGGGCATGGAAATGGGGAGGCACAAACTAAACAAGGGAGACAGGCTCGGATTCGCCGTCCATAAGGACGGTAGAGATAAGGCCGTGGGCACCACTCATGTGTCCTCGCGCAGAATCCGACAGCAACGCAGCAACCAAGAAACGAAATTTGGAATTCATCGAAGGCGCCGGTCAATGATGTAGCTTCGCACGAACGAAAAGTTCTTTGAATCGCAACACTGAAAAGATTATGTTGTTCACTACTGGCAGTTTACATAAACCTGAATCAAAGGGGTCAGATCAGAAGTCAGGGTAAGAAACAGATGGCCTGACTCGACAACGTTCGTCTGAACTCGTTTCTAGCGGATCGATGTCTGAGCCACAGCCTGCGTCGAGTTAGTCATCAAAGAATCCGGGTGACCTTCGTGGCGGGGGCTGCGAATCGCCGACATTATGCGCCTTTCCAAGCGAGTCCGATTTGAGCTGACATAACGTTCGCTCAGCCTGGACTGCCAGCGTTCTCGCGAGCCCGACGGGACAGTTTCAGCCGGGCAAGTCGATTTGACCCCGCTTAGTCGAGTTCATGTACACACTTTGAATGATGTAACTTCCACGGATATTAAGCGTCAACTATACGTTTTTTGTGCATATTTACGCGTGTCCTTGTACTTTTTTATTCTGTGTGCTCACTGACTTCGTTAATGCATATATGGCTGGGGTCACTGAAACAATATTTTCAAGCTTTCTTACCGCTGCTAAGAGACACTCAAGAGGAGGCGATCACGGTGCAAGCACTTGAGCAAGATTAATAAAAATTCAGCTTTTCATGTTATTTTCAATATTTTGCATATATAGAGGGTTCCCTTCGACTTTGCGCTTATTCTTAATCTCCCTTTCCTTTTTAATGATTTCCCATGAGTTTAAGGTTCATAGTTAAGTTAATCGAGTTATCTTACCTTTTGGATAACCAGTTGGTTATAAAACATTACTATAGTTATACCACCAGGAGTGTTACACCATTTAAAGCTTTGTAAGCACTTTTTTGAAACCTTGGTACGATATCTCTAAATCGTATTCCCTGCTGAATCTTCGTGTTTTGTTATCGTGCATAAATTAACAGAACCTAGCGGCATCTGAACGTGTAACTAGTTCACTGAGATCGATTCCATTTCCGCTTCAACACAAAGCACGACCTTAATTTTCCTTGCCGTTCCTACTTTTTTTCTTTTCTTTTTCTGCCCAGAGGGACCCCACACCCTCGTATGCGCACGCCTACGACACCCATGCATCGACTCCAAAAGAGAACGCACCGTCATTTCCTGCGATCTCATCTCCTGCGCGTTGGCAAACCTGACTGCAAGCAAGAGCAAAATGACGAAAAATAAAGTAAGTGCGCCAGGTGGAAAATCGATTTCGGGACGCCATTAGGGCTGCATAATTGGCTACACGATCCCCTGATTGCCCGGATTGAGTCGTCGTCGTCGTTGTCGTCTGCTTCAAGCCGGAGGAGAGGGAAGCGGACGAGAATAAGCGAGGCTTGGAGATCGCAGTGCTTGTGGCGGCCGCGCTTTAGAATGCCACTTTGGGTTTCCCGTCGCGCGACACGCATGCACGCTGTACTCCGCTGCGCAGCCGAGCCTGTAGCTAAGCCAAGCCTTGCCAAAAGAAGCAGGGAAGCCAGCGGCAGTGTTCGTCCTCTCTCGACTCCCGCGTGGCCCCGCGTTTTAAACCAATTTTCTGGGGGGGGAAAAGCGGCACATTTCACCACCCGCCCGCGTCCCCGCGAACCAAGGAGACACCCGCGAGCTCCCTAGGCTACTATTTGGATTCTTTCGCCTGTTTTTCGAATGATGTGTTTGTGTGTGTCTTTGCACGCGTAGGGCGAACCACTTTGGACGACCGGCTTTGGAAGGGGGGAGGGGGGTGTAGCTCAGACGGTTCGTTCCGTCGTTTCCTGATTGTCTGCTGCGCGCGGCGAAAGCGAGGGAGACGTACAAATGTGCAGCGCGCCGAGGAGAGTGCTTTGCTCCTGCCGAAGCGCCCGCCAGGTAATTTGGGTTCCGCGTCGTCGAGCGTGAAACGGGAATTCAGTCGGGAATTGAAAGTTGAAACCTCGTTGTTCTTTCTCCCGGCGCTGCTTCCGTTTTTATTTACTCACTTGCTTTGCTCTTGGTTACCTCTCCCTCCTGTGCTCCCCTCTCCTGTGCGAGCACCCCAAGCAGTACCCTTCACCGGCTGTACTCTCTCGTCCCCTCCGATCCCTTTCCAATCTTTGCTTTTGCCGTCGTGTTACCGCCTATTTGTCGGGGAGGACTCTGCCGTTGGGCAAGGAATAAAGATTGAAGTCTCGCTGAGCACACACCATTTGGAGCTGGTTAATTCACGGTTGGAAAAGCTTTCCTGTAAAGCCTCCCTTGGCGATGACGTTTTAGAGAACGGGTGCAGCTCATCACCTGGAAGGGAGAGGGATAGGCAGTCCATGCCTTGCAGACATCTTTGCGCTTCTTTCTGTTGTCGTTTATCGATGCTTCGTATACTTAATAAGATGATTTTTTCGCTTTATCGACAATACCTAGAAGCATTGATTGATTGATTGATTGATTGATTGATTGATTGATTGATTGATTGATTGATTGATTGATTGATTGATTGAAAAGCGTTTGTTCATCATTTTGCTTTCTAACTATAGCCCCCCCCCCCCCTAGCGAAGTATTGTACACGCTTGCTTAAATTTCAATAAGCGAGGGTCAAATAATTGGTGTACACGCTGAAGGAGAATCCATTAACGTGCTTTGCGAACGGAACGCACTGACAGTGCACTGTAATGAAGAACGAATGGCTTGTCCGCTTCTGCTTCTCTGAAACGGAAATGAGGCCGTGGAACAAAAGGAAGCAAAATCGAACTTCGATCACCGCTGCCTTCATTTATATTTATTCATTTTTTTTCGTTTTGTTTAAGTTCCATGTGGCTGAAGCGCACGTGCAGTTTAAGTCCTTAAATACGTATTAAATGAAGTGGCGGGGACGAATGAATTCCGGGGAACATGCAAATTGTTCCATTTGCATGATCGCTACTGTGGCGCTTGTGTTAGTTTGCATTTAAGTGTGGTTTTCGAAAGCAGGTAATGGGCTTTTCATTCACCAGCAGCATACATATTTTACTGTTGCCGACGCTTTGAAGGTGTACACTTTTGTCATCATTGATGTTTGTAAAGCGATGCTTAAACATGTTTAAAAATAAAGCAGGACTTAAAGTGTGTTTAGAAGATGCGCGTAGGGACGGTAGTTTATAAGAACGATAAGATAGTAATAAATAATGGAGGCGATATGAGTACTACACGGTTAATGTGCCACAGCCGAGATATACATTTTAACCTTTAACAGTCTTTTAACTTTTAACTTTTAACAGTCAGCAAACAGAACCCATGTATATAGTATACTTCCGAAGGGGGAGAGGACTAGCCTATATGCAGCTTCGTTGTCTTTGACGTATCAGTTACTCAGATTGCCATGCATCTGCGGAGAATTTTCTCCCGCAGGCTGTCCGTGACAGGGCAACCAGTGCGAGAGTGATCGAGTTGTATATATGGCCTTACGCGTTCGCTAACATAGTAGAATGCCGCCACCATTTAATCTTTGTAAAAACTGTTGAGACCATTTTCGGTAATGAAGATCCTTGGACCATGACGGTACGCGTCGATGGCACAGAAGGCCACGAAAGCGCTCTTGAAGTACCTCAAGCCGACAGGTCTCGGCAAGCGTGAGTAGACTCGGTGCGAGCCTTCAAATGCGCGCGAAACTGTGCTCTATTTCCCTCTCTCTTCATCCCCATACCCCCTTCCCCCAGTGCGGGGTAGCAAACCGGACGTGCGTCTGGTTAACCTCCCTGCCTTTCCTGCCTTCTATGTCTCTCTCTCTCTCTCTCTCTCTCTCTCTCTCTCTCTTTGCGCACATGAACACCGGGGGAAGCGCATATATATCCCCACGCAACACATGTTGCAACACCAAGTCCACGCGCCTGTCTGTGCGCACGCGTGTTCTGTACAGGCAAGCTGGCCTGAACGAAGCGACGCCGGAGGAGACAATACCATTTGCAACGCAAATTGGGGCCACCGAGGAACGGGGAGCGCTTGACGTGGCCTGAGCGAATTCGTGCACATATAGGTGTGCGTCCTGACGCCGCGCGCCGCTGACTTCACCGCTCGTCCGTGGGGGAATGATGTGAAGGCCTCCTCGCACGCGGGAGACGCGTGGTTCGGCTACTGGTTCAATTTGTTTGCGCGGGAGTGTACACTCGGGTAGGCGTGCATACAGTATGTGACATCTGCTCGTGTTTGCCACAGGAAAATTCGTGCGGCGTCAGATAGACGGTCCGCGCGTCGTTACGGCGATATGAACGTGTTTACATACATCAAGAATGCTCACTTGGCGCGAGCGCCGAGACCGCCGCTGGGCGCTCCGCGAATATTTTATGCCCCGCCGCATGAAAAAGGGGTGCATAAGCATCCGATCTACGAGCGCGGGCGCGGCTGGGTGCGCGCGATGGCCCATTTATTGATGCGTGCGTTTTCAGTGCTGGTGCGCTGATATATGCTCCCATGTCGACGACGCGCGTTCGTGTTTTGTATTGAAATTCGCAACGTCGTCTTAACTTTACTTATTGTGCCGGGTTTGCTTGGCTCTTCAAAGAGAGCGAGAGAAAAGAAGAAAAAAGAAACAATTTGACATTGAATGTAGCGCTTTGCCTGTGTGGGAGAGAAAGATAAACGTTTATTTATGAAGTAGCGACAGAGAGAAAGAGATCTCTTCCCGTCTTCAGATGGGCGGCTTCCTCATTCTAGGAGTCCGTAGGCTCTCGCTGCCACCCTGGCCCGGTCCACCAACTTTTGCTGGTCATTCAGCCCTGGAAAGGACAATATGGTCACCCACAGGTCTTCCTTGTTCTTTTTCTTCTTGACTGAATCGGCTGTTTTTTCACCCGCAATCTTCGGTTTTTGTGGTGGTCCCGTGAGCCCCGAGCATTCCACTATCTGGCGCAGGGTGCCCGGTACTCCGCGAAACTTGCAGAGGCACGGGAATTACGTCAGTGGTGTCCTATGCAATACGACGCCGTTAACATAGCAGTTCGTCTGCAGTCTTCTTAATGTAACTGTGTCTTCCCTAATGAGTTTCAGGTGAGCTACATCTTTCGTTTGAGTCTTTAGTGCTGTAGGATATTGGTATATTTTTTCGGCATGTCTTCCTGTCTCGTCGCCTTTCTGGTACCCTCTGGCAGAAAGGCCCGGCTTGTAAGCCCTCGGGCTGCGGCGTCACCCGCTTCGTTCCCCGCCAGGGACTCATGTCCCGGAGTCCAGATGATGTAGGTCTCTGGAAGATGTTCTCCTCTTCGGTTAGATGTTTCAGTAAGCTTGCTCAAGGCTTGGTTAGAGATTTTTTCCTTGTTTTTGTTATTGCGACACGCCGCTTGCGAGTCGCTGTTTATCACGGCTGGGTCAGTTCACGTGGAAATGGCGAGCGCGATCGCCACTTCTTCCGCTGTGCCTGGGTCCCTTGCAGTTACCGTGCCGGCAGCTTGTCCCTTGCCCTGGGCGTATACGAAACTCAGGGCGAAGGCTAAGTGAGCGTTTCCGACGTTTCCGACAGAACTTACAGCTGTCTTCAGAGAAATGCTGCCTTGTTACATTCACTCGGAAGGAAATGAAGCGTTACAGTGTAAAGGTCAATGGGCAAGCAGTAGCAAATGCACGAAAACACCGCTTTTTAGGGGTAATTATTGACCGAGACCTATCATGGAGCCCGCATGTTTTACACCTGAAGAAGAGATTATTGACAATAATACATCTCCTCAAATTTCTCGGCGGAAAGTCATGGGGCACTTCGGTGCGGTCAATGCTGCAGCTGTATAACGCCTTGTTCCTCGGCTTCGCAAGATACAGCCTCCCTGTGATTGGCAACACCTGCAAAACAAACCTGCGTGTACTCCAGGGGCTACAAGCTCAGGCCCTAAGGACGTGTCTCGGTCTTCCGAGGTGTGCGTCTACAGCGGCAACGATCGTCATAGCTCGAGATCACCCAATATCAACGTACTTGGCAACCGACGCTCTCAGGGCGCATATACGGCACGTTGCCCGATTACCTTCTCACCATCTTGCCGCTCTACCCACAGAAAGGCCACACACAACTTTCAGTCGTTTAATTGATGCCAATCGCCCCTCATTGCCATCGAACTACATGCCTGCAGCAAGACCATGCTTACCTTTATGGTGCCTGCACAGACCTGACATACGCCTCACCATCCCAGGAATCATGAAGAAAGCCAACATGTCCTCGTTTGCCCTTAAGCAGGCCACGTTAGAACATTTACATGAGGTGCACAGTGGCCGTGTACACGTTTACATCGACGGTTCAGTTACATCTGCAAGCGCAGCTGCCGCTGTGCTGATACCAAGAAGATCCGTCAAGATACAGCTAAAGACGTCACATGTATCATCAACGACGGCTGCTGAACTCGTAGCCCTGCGTGCGGCTCTTCATTTTATTAAGGAGGAACCATCCCAGGCATGGTCAATCTTCTGTGATTCCAAGGCAGCCCTACAGAGTGTACTCTCAGCACTGCGCCATGGATCACATGAGCAGCTCGCTGCAGAGATCAGAGAAGTCCACCATCGACTAGTTGACGAAGGACACGATATAATATATCAGTGGTTGCCTAGTCACTGTGGCATACATGGCAATGATCGAGCAGACGCAGCTGCCCGATCTGCCCATTCCGGCGTCAACTGCGTTGCCATTCCTCTTTCGAGAGCCGACGCAGCGAAAAAACTTGCCACACTTGCGCGTGACCTGACATTAGCCCAGTGGAATTCATCCCATTTCACAAGTGCACGCCTCCATACTCTGGACCCTAATTTACAACTCCATATTCCGTCCGAGCTTCCACGACGTGACTGCACCCTTCTTATCCGTCTGTGGCTTGGAGTAGCATTTTCAAATGCCTACTCTTTCCTTATCGGAATGGCCAACAGCCCACTGTGTGACTTCTGCGGGTGCAACGAAACGATCGAGCATCTTCTTTGTCAGTGCTCTCGTTTTAACCCACAAAGAACTGTCCTCTCAGCCACCTTAGACAAACTGGACAGGCGCCCAATGTCAGAAAACAAGATCCTTGGAACCTGGCCTACGCGAACGTCAGCGCGATCCGCTATGAAGGCGCTGCTGCGATACTTGAAAGACACGGGACTTTCCGACAAATTGTGACAGTACACTGTGTGGCGCAGGACTGTACGGTGACACTGCGTCAGACTAGGAATGCCTTTGCGGGTTGCGTGACAGTGCCCACAGAAATAGTTCGTGTGTACGTGCGTGCGTGTGCTTAGGTTTTTTTTTTTCTTTTTTCTTTTTTATCTTTCTTTCTTTCTCACCTATTGCATCCCCTTTCCCTTCCCCCAGAACAGGGTAGCCAACCGGAGATAATCTCTGGTTAACCTCCCTGTCTTTCCTTTGCCTTTCTCTGTCTCTCTCTCTCTCCGACGTTTTGCCGCATCTGTATAGCTGGTGTCAAGGTTCTTCGAGTACTTCTTGTGTAACGCTTAGGCTCTCGCTTGTCTTCGCACTTTGTGGCGGATATGGGGTGCATATTGCGGGAATGGACGCCACCGTATACGATGTCGTCCCGTAAATGATTTGGGTTTCGCTGTTTTGCTTCAATTGCTTCTGCCGGTGGCCTGTAACCAGGACGGTGCAGTAGGGTCTGGCCGCTTTGGATCAGTTTTATGCCTTCGATTTGATTTACCTTGTGGGCTTTTTGTAGATCTCCCACGTATTATGGAGTCCCAGTTTACTTAGGCGGATCGTCGAAGCTTGCTCAGATACCCCAATGGCGATCTTGGCGCTTTTCAAGTAAATGTTTATTTTTCGTCGAAATGTGCAATATACACCGAGAATAAGCGTTCTCGACGAAAAAAATTTGACCCACTATCCAGGCCCTGCGACAGCGGATGTCCTGCGAAGCTGTTGAAAGCCACCACTGCTGACGGCGGTATGCAATGCTTTATTGATAAATTTCTCCTCCGGCGCATTATTGAGCCATAGGAGAATGTGGACGTATGGTTTTCTCCTGTGCTGGAACTCCACTGCAATACTACCAGCTGCAATACGGCCAGCGGCAACACGCCGTCGCTGGTCGTATTGCCGTTTCTTTTCCCATTGCCGCTCCTCGTATTCACGCTGCTCCTCGGGATTCCTAACTATGTGTTGCCTACCCAGAGCGGTGCTGCACCAACAAGGAAATCAGTTGCTAGGCTGGTTCTTCTATATATGAAAGGCTAGTGACGTCACTCCCCACGTCGCGAGCTGCCGTCGCCGCGGCAGCTTGCGCGCGAGACCTTTACCGGGAAATGTACGCGGGAAGCGCTACGTGCTTCGCATTGTTAGCAGGAGCACCTTATCATCAATTATGTGGCTTGGATGCTTGTTGTGTGCTTGTTCTTGATTGAAACGAATGCTGTGCAGCATGCTGTATGTGTGATACCAAGGATTGTATGCACTTTTCGCTTCAATCGCCGAAGGGTTCCCCGCCCTCATGAGGGCGCCGCAGCAAAACATCCCAAACAATGAAAGGCTAACAGCTTTTTTGCTGTAAAAAAACATTAAACTTCTTTGCTGCAAATTTCAACGCAACAGCGTTAAGTGCCCTGTGTCGCAGAAAATCCGGTGTCGGCGTCCGGCGCCGGCGTCCACGTGAGCGAAAATTCCCGTATATGTTTAGGTATCTGTACATGTCACGACTTGCTGTGTGACATGCGATATACGTGGGTCACATTGCCACACCATTCTATCTCTAAAGTTGCTCGTACCTTGTCTTACATTCCTGACAATGTTATTCCTCGGAATTTTGAGAATTGCAGCCCACGTACAAACATGTCATGAAGCAAAACACCGACAGCATATGCTTTTTATGTTAAACCTATGTTGCAGCTGTACCGGGTACTGTTTCTCGAACTCCTACGTTAGTCTACCAGTTTTGTCAAATACATGCAAGACGAACATTCGCGCTTTGGGGAGCATTCAAGGTCAAACCCTACGCACGTGTTTAGGGCTGCCTCGGTGCACCTCAACAGCAGCAACAATTGCCATCGCGGGAGACCATATGATCCAGACGCATGTAGCTGTCGACTTTCTCAGAGCGCACATTTGCCACCTGTCAAGGATCCCTGACCATCACTTAGCCTCCCTACCAGCCGGGGGACCTCAGATACCATATAAAGAGTTATTAGCGTTCATCAAGAGTGCATACCGTCAGCTATATACACTGGCGGCGAGGCCTTCATCTCCCCTGTGGTGCTTGCGACAGCCTCAAGTGAATTTTGCTATTCCTGGAATTATAAAGAAGGCCAATCATCCATCGCCGGCTCTGAAGCAACTGGCGCTCTTATTACTGCACCAGACGTATCATGACCGCATACATATGTATTATACCCACGGTTCGAGCTAACCTACCAGATGAACTACCGCATTCGTCGTTCCAGCTAAGCAGGTTACGGTTAAATTCAAATTGTCACACATGACTACATCTACGTCGGCAAAACTTGCAGCTCTCCATGCCGCTACGACGTACACCCGTGAGCAGAAGTATACGGACCAGGCATTGCGGAATAAAACTCATTTTCTTCTCTGTCAGTTAACGGAACTTGAAATTATAGAATGCAGTCCAAACTTGGCATTACGATTTTTCCAGTGCACTCATGCGTGCATGTTAATTACAGAGAAATTCTGTTTTTTCGTCGACCTTGTGGTCCGTATGGTTTTGCTCACGGGTGTACGTCACAGAAGAGCCGACAGAGAAATAGATCCTATTTTGTTACTCTGAAGCAGCTCTTCACAGTATCAAGTCTGTATTACATCACAGAACTTAAGAGCAGATAATATCCGACGTCAGAGAAGTACACCACCATGCTCTGGAAACGGCGCATTATCTTTCAATGGATTCCTCTCGCTGTGGCACCATCGGCAACAACTTTGCTAACAGGGCTGCCCGGTCTGCCCATGCAGGCACCCAGACGCGTCCAACACCTTTGGCGAGGTTGGACGCTGCCAGGGAACTTCGCCTGCTTGCACTCAAAAAGTCTGAAGATTTCTGAAGTTCAAGTGCCTTTAATTGCCGATTGCATAAACTGGACCCCATGCTAGGGCTGCAACTGTCATCTAGCCTTTCCCGCGGTGAAACAACCTTGTTGTGCCGCTTCTGGTTGTGAATGGCGCTCACGAGCGCCTGCTCCTATATAGAGCGGCTGTTCCGTACACTTATGCGAACGTTCGTGTAGCCCACTTTTTTTTTCAGCTACGGCTACTCCTGTTAGATGACATATCGCTGACAGCCCGTGCTGCTATCCGGTGGATGACAATTTTAGCATCCGGGCCAGTATTTACTTATTTACTTGGCTTATACTGTAATCTCGACTTGCCTGTTTTCTTTCGGCATTCAAATATATTATCAGAAAGTCTTCATAGCGGCAGGTGCGGATAAGTGGTTTGGCTTTTTCAGTTTTATTCCAAGAGCGATTGTTCCAGAAATAGCGGTCCTATAGCTGTTTAGCCATTCACCTTCTACACCACGTTTGCATTCTGCCTTGGCTTTCCTACTCGTCGCTCACGACCTTCTCCAAGCTGCACGTGCTCAGTGAAGGACGGACGCGACACGGATGCTTCAACGCACGTGATACTGAGCTCGTCCTGTTCGTGTCATCACGCGGGAAGCTAGTGGCTACATTATAACAAGGTTCGCCACGAAGCCATGTACACATACACATGGGCAGTATGCATAACTGTGCGAGCTTCGCAATAATAACCTTGCGGTTACACGCTTTATTACGCGCCATATATGCAGCGCATAGTGTGACGGACACGCGGCAGTCTGCTCGCGGTTATGTTCTCGTACCAGCTGTGCTGCTGCGCGCCCTCCTTTCCTCCTCTCCCCTTTCGTCCCATCTTTGTACCCGGGGGAAATCGGAGAGGCGTGCAAGCGGGTCTTTGCGGCGGCTTTCCCTGCGGTCCCGCTGCGCGCGGTGGCTGATGATGGGCCGTGGGCGGACGGGAGGGACATTTACATGGAAGACGTGGGGAGGATTACGCTAATCTCGGGTTAAGCAGGCGCTCGCCACATGGCCGCCGCCGTGCGCCAAGTGTTAACAACCGCGGGATCCACCGCGGCGAGCGCGGTCCACAAAAGGGATATATAAGAGGGTCGCCAGCGCGGGGTCCTCGCTGTCTGGATCGCGCGCCTTCTCAGCATTTTCTGTGCGCGGAGGGTGGGTTGGTCCTCTACACTGTTATTCTACCGAGCCGTCGCAGTATTCTCTGTCCGTCGTCGGAAGACTAAGTGGAACCGAGTGGCTCGATATTTTGTTAGTCAGAATCACGCGAAGTATAACGGACAGTGGAGCCAGAGATAAAGCGTAGACGCACTTAACTGTTACGTTTAATTGAGATGTACAGAAATAATAAGGTAAAGGAAAATGAAAGTGGACAAAAAGATAACGCGCCACAGGTGTATATTCTTCTCTCCGCGAATATGCAGAACCTTGCTGTTACGTCGCAGTCACAATTGTTTTCAGTTTTGCTAAGCCGCTGTTTATATGAGATATTTTTCCATTGAGCAGAGTCAGTGAACTCGTCTAGAATTGCTAAGCCATCACCGACACCCGTGAAACTCTCTAGATGTGTTAACCTTGCTTCCACTTGTTCTGAATGGGGTTGTGTTCATACAATATGCTTTACGTAAAAAAGAAAAACAGAACCCTTCCATGACCAACTGTTGCTGGGTTCAGCCCTTAAGAGGAAGGTTTAGCTTGGGTCCAACTCCGACGCGGCCTATTGAAATACATGTAGAACGCAGAAACGCTTTCCTGAGATTTGGACCGATTTCAATGAAATTTGTTACATTTGAGAGAGAAAGTTAAATTCTAGTGACTGTTGGAAGCGGAATTTCGATTTAGGGCCTCAAGTTTGTTAAACGAATTTTCAAAATTTTGAAAGTGTGAAAAAGAAATAGAAGCACGAAGTTAAAAAATTAATTGCTCTGTATCAAGAACTGATACCGCGGTTCTGTAAACAGAATCAATTAGACTGTTCAAAGCGGAATAATTCGATTTGTCAATTTACATCTTACGTGAATTAGTTACGTTGTGTACAAGGGTTCTCCAAAAGCTGTATTTTCATATTACTAAATCTTTAGATTCATGTGTAACATATCAAATTTTATCATATTTTATCAATTTTTTATCATATATTTGTTCTATTAGATGCAATTCACAGAATTGTGATATCATTTTTCATTTCTGAGGCTCAGAGTAGTAAACTTGATAGTTTCGTTTTCTGTACATTTGCAATTTTGCCCAAATTTAATAAAAAATTGACGACCTAAATCGTAAATTCGAAACCAACAGTCACGAGATTTTAAGATTTTCTTTTAAATTCAACAAACCTTGTCGAATTTGGCACAGTGGCTGCTGAGAAAGACGAATTCTCCTTTTAAACGTGTTTAAATAGCAACACCCCAGCTAAATCTTCCTTTTAAGTCCAAATGTGGTTCTTCTCAAGCGTTATGTACAATGTTCGCACCATCGCGTGCAACACGTCTCTTTAAAAAACGAGGATACCTAAGCAGTGCTAACGAGTTGTGAATGCGAAAGCATTAACGTCCACTTAAGCGCCGCTGGGTGGTCCTTCGAGTTATGAGCTCCTGGCGGGCAGGAGAGCGTGTTGGGACGCTTGGCGCGTTTTGATTTGGCTTTACCCATGGCGCACTTAGAAGGCAGGCAGGTGTTATAACGTACCTTCCAGACTGGACAATAAGTGAGATCACTTGTTATGAATATTAATTGCTCTTTGCTTATGTAGCTTTTCTTATAACGTCCTTTTTTCCCTGAAGAAAAAGAATCAAAATACTTTTTTTTTGTGCAGCGGATGAACATTTTTTTTCTTCTGAGGCATGTTATGATGCGGTAGAAAACAAATTTGTTCAATTTGTTAACTCGTCATCACCAGGTTGAATGAACGAAGTGTTGAATAGTAGAAATGCTGGCATTGGCTTGGATGCGCAATTATTTCTGAAAAAAAAAGAAAGAGTTATTTTTATCCTGCCCGTCGAAACTGTTTTATTGTTCGTTGCAGCTATCGGTGTCGTTTAACATTCATTTTTTTTGTATAAATGCTACAAAGAAACAGTGCACCATGCAGTAGACATGTACAAAATTGTTTTTACGCGTATACAAATGTAGAAGAACTCCTTCGAATACAATGGCCGTAATAATGCGAAAACTTCAAACCGGCACCCTAGGGCCGTATTCTGTAGCGGTTCCTTTGGGAACCGGTTCCTTTCGGCTGTTGCCATTGGTCGGCGCTTCGATGTCGTCATCCCTGGTGGGCGGGACGACAAATTTTGATGACGTCACACAGGTTGCCAATCTTCTGGAAAGGAACCGGTTCCCTGCTAGGAGCGGAACCGCGGAGAAGTGGTTCGTTTGAGAGTCGCGCGCGGAGGCGAGCATGATGTCGAGGGTTGCTAGGGCAACCGCGGCTGCCTGCTAATCTCGCGCCAGCTGACGAGCCGGCACCTAGACGAGACGAGACAGAGACGGCAATGGCGGCTCCCTTGGTTGTGCTGCTGGCGAGTGCCGAAAGACAACGACGCGACGAGAGGCAACGACGCGACGCGTTCGGCATGGCCGAAGAAGAGTTTCGAAGGCATTTTAGTCTCTCCAAAGACATAGTGCGACGTCTTTGCGATGAGCTGGAAGGACATCTCGGACCTCAAAGATTGCGTGGTGTCGACACTACGATGAAAGTGCTGTGCGCGCTGCGGTTTTTTGCCACCGGGAGCTTTCAACAGTGCATCGGGAATGAAGAAGCGATTGCACTGTCGTAGCCTTCGGTCAGCCGGATCATTACAGCTGTCGCCAAGGCCATTACGGTTGCGGGCAAGGAAAAAGGATGGGTTAGATTCCCATCCACGGCGCAACAGAAAGCCGCCGTCAAGGAAGGCTTTCTTAGCCGTGGAAAAATTCCAGGAGTTCTAGGATGTGTGGACGGGAGTCTGATAGCCATCGTTCGCCCTAAGAAGCTCGGCCCCGGCGAAACGGAATCGTACTGGAGCCGTAAAGGGTATTACACCCTCAACTGCATGGTCGTGAGTATTGTTCATTGACAAATATTTTCGATATGTGTTTGCGCGAGTGCACGTTGTAAAAAACTTCGTTTCGTTATTTTTCATCAATTGCCGGCAATACTTGCGTTCCTATTAGAGAAAGTAGCGTTTGTGTTGTATGTGTAATGACGACTTTGATCTTTGCATAGAACACGGCCGCACTTTTTCAGTGCTCTCCAATCACAGTTGAATAGCCTTTTCGATGCTACAATGTAAACACATTACGCGCGACTTAAACCGGAATAGACGCCGTAGCAGTGAAGGGAGTCTTCGTCTGCGAGCGATCCTAACAGAAGACGAGCCCATGTGATTCTTATTCGACGTAAAACTAAAGCATTGTGGCCAACAGACTGTAAACGCGAAAAGGAGCATCCCATCAATGAAAATGGTGTGAGGGAGAATGAGAATGTGTGGACACCCATTTGCTCTAGCTGTCAATACGGCACATGCTGTTTCCGCGTTCTTTCGCTTGTAATAGGCACTTTGTCTGAAAAAAAAAAAAAACATAGGTTCACTCTTTAGCAGAATCTTATACAATATGGACGGAAGAAACCAAAAGAATTATTTTGCGCATTGTGTTGTTACCGCACGCCATACATGAGCATGTGAACACATGCCAACATTGCATTTGTAGGTTAAGATGACACTGTTATCATGCTGATCATTAGTTCAACTGCCTAGTGCGTATATTGATATCTCCTTTTCTGTAATTGTGTTCACTGACTGAACAGTAACTGTTTGGCAAGTAGTGTTGTAAGCAAAAGGTTGTGCCACATATTTGTTGCAGTGGCACTGACACCTTCTCTTTGCTTTCCCTTATGAGGTGTGCGACGCGAAGCTGAATATCCTGGAAATTGACCCACGGTTTCCGGGATCGTGCCACGATTCATTCGTCTGGAGGCATTCTACATTTCGCCGCCGCCTCACTCGTGGCCTGTTACTTCATGGAGAAGTCTTGCTTGGTAAGTGCACCTGAAGTAGCAGTGCTTCTTCCACATGTAAAACATACACAGTCAAATAGTTTTGCATCCTAGCAAACTTTAAGAAAGCGTGATTTGCTAGAAATGTGTTGTGAATGCAGTGGTACCTAATGAACCTGCAGCGACTATCGAGAGAAACAAGTCTCTCTTAAAAGGCAGATATTTGTACCAGCATGTATACAACAGCTGACATGTTATGCTGTTTATTTATTAATTTCAATACACTGAATGCCAAGTGGAGCGCTACAGGCAGGGGTGGAATTCTACAGAACACGTCGAAATGGCAGTTTACAAGTATGGTGGAAAAGGGTTGGTGACAATGGACTCGGGGACCTGGTCCCTGTCCTTGGAACAAAGGAATAAGCGTGTGCGTGAAACTTTCGGCATCGACGTTAGTGATCGGTGTAGTATATATTGTAGAATGGTGCAAGTTGTGCTATTTTGCTTTGTGTCGCAATGTGTGTGATTTTTTTAGTTGCAGCGACATGTGGTGCTGGAGTGATTAGAAAGGATCAAACGGGTAGCTCGATTTTGGGTACCTTCATGAGAAGAGGTACGAAAGGTAGAGCAAGGATCCCAGATACTGGCAGCATATTCGAGAGTAGACCTTAGAAGTGTTTCATAAAATAAGACTTCTGAAGAGAGAAGAGCTAATAAGTTTTAGTGGAAGATGTACATTTAGGGAGGGGCAAATGGGATGAACGGAGCAGAAAACCACGAGTATGAAATAAATATTACATGTCCAACTTAACCTGAGATAGAGATTTGCAGCCAAGACAACAGGTGAAATAGGGCTTTTCTTTAAAATGAGTTGAACTTTCTTTACAACTTTCCGGGAAGGTCAATGTTTGATAGATATTGCAACAATAAATCCAAGACCCGCTCCTGTTGTAAAAGGGCCCTGGCGTAGACTGTGTTCTTGCATTGCGCCTTAATGTATCCATTTCGTTCACTAACATGCAACACTTTACAGGGGACTCTGGGTACCGGCTAGCGCCATGGATCATGACTCCTGTGCCTGGTCACCCAAATCGCCTCACGGCAGAGGGGCGCTATAATGAGGCACACGCATCAATGCGAAATGCCGTTGAGCGGTACATAGGAGTCGTCAAGAGCCGCTTCCGATGCCTGCAGATGTATCGGGTGCTCCACTACTCGCGTCAGAAAGCAGCCACTATTGTTGCAGCTTGTGCAGCGCTGCATAACCTCTGCCTTGCAGCAGGCGTGCCTCTGCCAGACGACCCAGATGATGACGGTGCACATGACGACAGCGCACAGCGGCCAGCCCAGGCACAAGTGCCGCTTCAAGTACAGCTGCCACCGCAGGCGCACCCTGTACAGCCTTCTCGAGCTTTGTTTCAATGAGGCCGTGCAGTGCGCGAATCCATAGTTGGTGTGTTTCGGCTGCCCAGAAATTTGCGCATTGCCTACCTGCAAAGTGTGCGCCGGCGCATTCGCTGGCAAATGAGGCGGAGACATGTGCTGGTGGAACATGTTTTATTTTTCTTTTCATGAAGTAAATAGGCCGTGCACTTCGACATAACACATTGCGTGTGCTCACATGTGGCTAATCGTAGTATGCTGCATACTGCGGTAGTGAAAAGCACATGATTTGTCTATGTTGAGCATGACAGATACACATGCAGTGACAAATAGCCATGTGCCATTATGTTACTCCTTTGCTTTGTTCACTGTGCTTTTGAATATTGTCTTGCCAGGGAATTTTCTTTAAATAAAGGTTATTTCCAAGGTGAATGGCAACCAATCTTGCATAGTTGAATATTGCTTTGCGATGCCTATTTTACTGTGCAGTATGCATTGTTCCAAAGCTGAAGGTGTCTGTTCATGTGTGACACACAAGCACAGCACAAGTTGCACAGCAACTGAAATGTCGTTCAAAGCAATCTGTATAGCACATATTGAAACGTATAGCAACAAACGAGACATGCCAAGCACTTTTTGGAGCAGGATTTCTTTACATAGCAGACACTCATGCTTACTACTGCTTTGTTTAAACTCAAGAGTTGCTTCAACATTGCATTTCTTGCACGCATGATTTCACATAATGCTCGTAATTGCTGCTTAACAAGGTGCAACTACGCTATAACACAATATAAACAAAATCATGACAATGAAACATTTCTTTATTTTATTCACTGGGTACCTGCTTCGCCATTCAGGCATTACAGCAGGGAGGGTACAACTCATATAAATGAACACTCAAAATTACATTCATAAAGCATGGAAGAAATCGTCATTTGAACAAATACAGACAGTGTCAGGTGGTAGAGTATTTCAATCTCTTATAGTACGAACATAGAAAGAGTAGCGGAAAGCGTCGCTTTTAACCTTCTATTGCATGGCGTCCCATATTTGGCACATACCAGTTACCATTCTTTTTCGCTTGTGTGAGATTCCCAGTTGAGAATGTGATACCATCAGAGTAAATCTCATAGTTATGCGCACTTATTATGAGCAAGTGCTGCCATCTCTTGAGCGATACGCAAAGCAGAGGTGAAGTAGATTTTGGGATGCAACGTGAAACTTGGAGGGGGCAAACACGAGCAATTGTTTTTTTTTTCTCTGAAAATTTCGACCGCAGAAGCATAGAAAAATTATTTTGGCATATTTTTTGGTCTCGTCAATTCAAGGCAGTTACTAGTTTTCTCAATTTTGCCTGCAACTACAGCAGAGAAACCGAAATCGGTGTGTGCCATATTGGCACAGTATGAACTTGAAATACAAAATATGGTAACGTGCTGCCATCTGTTCAATAGCCCGAAGTTGCAGGTCACTCTATCACAAGATGGAATTTTGACGATCGGTACGGTAAGGGCGAATTGTCTACCAAACAGCCGCCTGAAAAGCGAAAAGGAACTGAAATGTAAAGGACGTGGTGCTTCAGAGGCACTCACAAACGCGATACATGACGTGGAGTTATCGTGTGTGCGTTGATACGATAACCGCGCAGTGACATTTCTGCCGAGCTTTGTTGGGAGAGATCCAGTCCAAAAGACTAAGCGCTGGTTTACCTCCGCCAAGGTGTTTCGCGAAATTGATTGCCCCAGCGTAGTAAAGGTCCATAACAGGCACATGGGTGGTGTTGACCTGCTGCACTCACTGTTTGGACTTTACTGCATACATATCAGAGGTCGAAGAAATGGCACTTTCGAATTTTTACGCCTATGCTAGACTTATCGGTAGTAACAGCATGGGTCTTGTACAGGAGGATGCAGGAGCAGCTTAGGAGGAGACAAGTACTACCGCTGGCTCATTTAAAAGCAGAAATTGCAGAATGCCTTACCTCGCATAACAAGTGCCTACCCAACTAGCGACCAGGAAGGACTTCTAGTCAGGACATCGAATTCCAGGTTCAAGTCAAAAAAGCACAGGGACCAGCGGCCGCAATGCCACCCAAAGACGACCGATCTGACCAAGTCGGCCACTGGCCAGAATTTGACGAGAAGAAACAAAGATGTAAGCGGCCACCTTGCACAAACAAGTCGTTGGTAAGATAGAGGAAGTGCAACATTCATCTGTGCCTGAACGCAGCAAACAACTGTTTCATTTCATTCCCCACATCGCACTAAAAAGACCACCGTCCGTGAAGGTTTGTTTTCCGCCCATGGCTGCAAGAGCGCTCAGCCATCTTCATGGTGTGCCATATTTGGCACAAAGCTTTATCTTTATTATTACAGTCGTGTTTGCTCATTCAATCAATAATGAAAGCTGAAAAAATGACTTTTCATAATTCATGCAATAGAGCGTCAAAAGGAATCTCACATATTTTTAATTTGTGATCTCGCCTTTGAGAAACATGTGGGCGGCTGAAAATACAATTACCTGGCTATCCCCGCATTAGAGTGGTATATGTTATGAAGAAATTTTAATCTGAGGTTTCGGCGACGGTGTTCGAAAAGATGCCAATTTAATGTCTTTTTGCTTTCTGTCATGCTAAGCATGCTGTCATAATTGCCAAGGACAAACCGAACTGCCCTGTTCTGCACTTTTTCTCGTTTATCTACAAGTTCTGTAGTATATGGATACCAGCAAACACACGCATACTCTAGTGTACTGCGCACATGTGTGAAATACAGTTGCTCCCCAAGTTTCTGTGGCAAGCTACTAAAGATACGTTTCAAGAAACCTAATGCTCCGACAGCCTTGTTCCTAACATGAGTAACGTGTCTGTTCCACCTTAGATCAGCAGAAAAAAATACACCTAAGTATTTATATTCTGGCACCTGTTCAAGAGTAGCATTATTTATAGTGTTACGATTGCTGTCATATGAGCGCTTCCCGGTAAAGGTGACGTGGACACTCCTTTGCTCATTCAGTGACATTTTCCATTTTTCACACCATGTGGCAATCAAATCCAAATCATATTGTAGTGCTTGTTGGTCAGATTCGCTGTTGATGACCTTATATACAGTCATCTGCAAACATTCTAAATATTGATTTATTTATTTACGTGTACCTTACAGGCCTTCGAGAAGGCATAGTGTAAGGGGGAAATACGGTAACATATTAGTATTGAATCGGGAAAGAAATAAACATCAGCATAATGAAAGGAGTGCACACAGAACATGGAAAATTAATACATTAGCAAATACAATATGTAGAGCAATAACAATAAATGGTAAACAACAACATAATAGCATAATAACATTGTAAACGTTTTTACATGTTATACAGTAGTAAGTATTGTAAAAAAATTGGAAGCGCTGAAATTCTTTAACTTGTAGAAAAAAATGCAAGTAAATTACAAAAGACATGACGTGTTTAGACGATTGAAACGGCATATTGATTGCTTAGCAGATTGCGAAATGCAGTGTGTTTAGATTGGCATGCAATGGTATCTGGTAGTGCGTTCCATAAACGGACCGCACGGGGCAAAGTTGAAAAATTAAAAGCGTTGTGTGTTGCCATAAATTCGGGTGTAGCTGAACTGATTGTTCAGTCGTTGTGACGTCGAGGATGCTTCTTTCAGGTTTGATAAGGTTAGGCCAACTGTGTGAACAAATCTGTGAAATAATAATCGTACAGAAGATGATATATTGTTCGGCAAGTCGTTAATGTAAATTAAAAAGAGAAGAGGCCCAAGTAAACTGCCTTGAGGTACACCAGAGGTGACGTCAAAGAGGCCAGAGGAAAAGTTAGCAACAACAGTGAACTGTTCGCGATTAGTAAGAAAATTGCGAATCCATGATAGGGTTAGTGAGTTGAGTTTAATTGCTGAGAGCTTTGATATCAGGTGACTATGGGCTACACGATCGAATGCTTTCGAGAAATCCAAAAAGATGCAGTCAATTTGTTTATTACTGTTCATATGAAAGCGTAAGTCTGACGTGAATTCTAGTAGTTAGGTTTCGCAAGAAAATCCTTTTTGGAAACCATGCTGTAAATGCTGATGTAATGCCTGAAGTGGTGCCATGAATGTGACTTCTGGGGAACCCCAGAAGTCACAGGTACGTATTCAGAGGAACATCCGTTGAGAGCCACAGACATCTGTCTTGAGCGAAGATACTCGGCAATACATGCGATAACCTTCTCAACCAATTTGTAAAGTCAAAGTTTAGCGATCAGTAGACTATGCGTAACAACGTCAAAAGCTTTTTTGAAATACAGAAATATACAATCAACAATTTGTTTCTTGTCGACTGCTGAGACTAGCTCATGAGTGAAAGCAACCAATTGTGTCGTACACGAAAAACCCTGCCGAAACCCATGCTGACTAGGATGAAGAAGGTTATTGTTATCAAGATGAGACATGATGCAGGTATACACATGTGCCATAACCTTACATACATAAAATGCTAGTTAAGGATACTGGTCCGTAATTCTCAACTCTGTTCCTCTGTCCACTCTTATGAATTGGCACCACTCGCGCTAGTTTCCAATCACCAGGAACAACGCTGTTATTTAAGAAATTTTGAAATAAGCGACAGAAGTACAAAGATGCCCGAGCAATTTATAAGGAATGATGTAGGGATATCATCCGGACCACACACTTTTGTTCGTTTCAAACTCTGTAATAATCACTCGATGCTCGTCACACTAAATACAACCTCAGACATTTCGCCGGCTCCGACCGGAAAATCAACTCTATTAACCCCCCTAATGTTTGAATGAGTAGACTGAAATACTGATGAAAGGTATTAAACAAAAATGTCGACCTTACTTGACGCAAGCGATAGTAAATAGCTTGACGATTTCCGCTCAAGCTCGGGCCATCTTCTGAGCGGCAACACTAGCGCGCGACCACACATCAGCCATAACGGCGGTGACTGAGCGAATCGCGACAGCACGTCGACTTGGCGTTGACCTATTGAAACCCATGCGCCTGATGTTCACCTCTTCGTCGGGCTCAAAGAACGGCGGGCAGACTCCGATGGCGCTCGCCCGCCCTCGCGGTCCGGGCAGGCTGCCTCCTCCGGTTCCTCTGTGATTAACACGTTTGTTAGAATATGGTGCGCAAAAGCTCCGTCAACGAGTGTGCTTACCTGGCTGCATCACGGCGGACGTTATACACGTCTTTCTTCCACACGCCGCGCCATTGGGCTGCAGTTTTCACTGCCGGGCAGCAAGGCAATCACTTGCTGCGAGAGCTCCTCCTTGCGCGCCGCCGTCAGCTGTTGACCCAGCGCACACGACGCCTTCGCAAGGTAGGGGTGCTCTTCAACAAATGACACGAGTATATCGCGTTGCCTCGCTGAAACATGAGGACCCAGCAGCCTAACCTTCTGCGAGGACATCGTTTTGGATCCGCGGCGCGCAAACTGGCAAGTTCAAAACGTAAACAAAGCGAGGCAACTTGTTTGCATAGCGTATGGCACACCACCTAGCGACTAAATAAGAAAACAACAGAAATAAACTTACAACTCCCAGTAGCGGTCTGCGCCGCAAGCTCACATTTATTACTGAAAATATATTTGCAAGTGTTCTGTAGAAACCAATGTTTTTTTATCAAACCAGCAACATCCTTTAATTGCTATACAGTCCCCCAAGTACAAACAAAAATGATGACGTGATCTTCCAACAGACCGCCGCTCGTTGATTGGTTCCCCTCACGCCGCCCCGTTCCACTCTTTCTCCGAGTTACGTAATCCAGACGTAACAGCCAAAAGGAACCGGTTCCCAAAGGAACCGTTACAGAATACGGCCCCTAAACACATCGGGGCCAGAAATTTCTATCTTGCTACAAGTTGCATCTGTCGCGTTGATGCCGCTATCAGACATATCGCCGATTCCACCCGCAACTACAGTGCCCGCGACCTTCAAGCCGTGATTCTGACGTTCCGAGGCCGCTGCTTCTTCTCGTTGCGCAATATTACGCTTCTGGGGGAGAAGTTTCGGAATCCCGCGTTGCGCTGACTTGTGACGACGTGCATGCGCATGACGCGTGGAGAGCAGGATTACTTTTGTTTGTATTGTGTTAATCATCGTTCCCCTGCTTGACATGATTCTATGCTTTAGACAGGCAAAATAATTAAATGAGACAACACAAAATCTCAAACGAATGCGGCAGGGCTCACGCATCTCTCAGACACATTATCTGGCACTGTGAGGTCATATGCAGAGAAAATAGCTAACGTTACTTCACATTGTCGTGGCATATTGTTTGTACTCCGCTTTGTATGGCTTATGTGGGTTCTTCTCATGCCGTACTTGCTCGACCAAATGTACATTGTATTCCTACATGCTGTATTGTTATGTACCCCACTCCTGCCTAAAGCCTGACATCCAGGCTGGCAGTATGTAATAAATAAATAAATAAATAAATAAAATGCAGTTTCCCCAGATGAAGCTGCGGTGCGATGGACGGCCGCGTTGCGCAGCTCAAACATCCAAAATCAACTAAGGGCCATCCAGCAAGCCCGTGAGGCAACAAGGAGACAGGGTTTCCGGACCTCCTCGGTGGCGGCCTATAGGCCTAGGCCACGAATTTGCCGCATTGTCAATAAAGTTGTTACCACCACCACCATCACCAGCTGGACTGACTTAAAAAAGAAATCTTGATACCTATTTAAATGGTGTGCCGATTTCGCCGACAAAAAACGTCGTCGACGGCTGCTGCGGTGCGCTGAAGTCTCGGCGCACACCTCTAAGACACGTGTAAGCATACTCTTTTAACTCTAGGGCACTTGGACGTGACACCAGAGGCGGCATGTGGAAGAGGCGCCTGCTCTCTCTCTCTCTCTTTCACGCAAATGGAGGCAAGTAGTTGCACGCCGTTTTGCAACACTTCGTGCCACGTTACCATGCACTGCCTCGATCGAGTGGGATTCTCAGCCCCGTCGCACCATTACGACTCCACGAAGCATGTTGTGTGGGAGCGCGACACCTGCCGTAGATGGAGATGAGATGCAAACGAGAGATTTAAAAAGAAAAAGAAGGATTTGAAAACGAAAAGTAAGCTGCTTCTCCGTGTCTGTGGGAATACATATGTTGCGAAGGGCGCCGTCAACGGAAGTTTAGGCAACGGAACAGGAAGCGACGTGACTGTATTCGGGATGCGAGCTCGGATCTTGGAAAATGCAAACTTTGCTACAGCATTCTTCGTCAGGAAGTCGAAAAAGGTACGATCGCAATCGGCGTACGCATATGAGCTGGAGACGATTCAGTGCCCGTATTCACAACGAAAGAGTTATTAAGCTAGAAATGTGCGTAAGAGAAGATGGCAGCCAACCGTATAGGAGATATAATCAACGAAGGTGATCGGTCAGTGGCAATGTGCGCACGAACGAAAAGCTTTGCGAATTCGACACCACTTCCTCGGTGCATTGCAGACGGCGGGAGCCTGAGCTGTAAGGAGGCTCATTTGCTTCAACGTGGTGTTCTTGCAGTGCAAAAATTATGAGAGCAAATGTAAGGTAAACAAGCCTACACACTATACCCACGGATATGGTCAACATGTCAAGTGTGAAAGACATTCAGGCGTACGTTCTCATGAGAAGATGATTTGCCTCGTCCCAGAAAAGTCTGTTACGCTAAGACTGGACATCGACCTGCCAAATTTGAGAAGCGTTCAAACAAGCCTCCCCATTTCGACATAATTGCCTTCTTCTCCGAAACAGCGTCACCCCTGTTATTCCCCGAGCTGGTACAAAGGGAACGACGAAGAGAAGGCAAATCGAAGGGCAGGAGGTCGTCGATGACAGAACCTGACGAAAGCGTTAATACTTCCACAGACTTCCCAAGAAGACAGCCAAGACCACAAGACCCCAAAAGTGTATTTAAGGCGGTCTTGGCCCCCGTGTTAATCAGAACCGCTCGAGACTCAGATGAGAGTCACGGCTATGAGTCAATGAGGTGAATACAATCTTGTCTACTTTTTTTCATCATCACGATGCCCGGCTTTGTCGTCGTTTCCTTATTCATGCGGTGAAGACCCACCTCACCCGGTCGAGATTATATCACCATCACACTTATTTTGAATCGATTCTGGGACATTATAGTTCTCCTTTTACTTTTGTATATACAGCAAAACCCATTTCCATATGGGACCAATATTTGTCATTTCTTCCATTCCCACTACAGTAACCCATTGCTTCTTTTCTTTTTCATTAAAATAAAAATAAAGAAAGAGTTGTAGTTACCCTATATTTGTGGCAGCTACTCCATTTCGCATAATAGTAAACAGCAAAAAAAATTATTGCAAGATAAGAATAAACAACGTCACAAGGTCGAAAAACCTAGAGCATGCAGTCTTTTACACACGCGATCATATACAGATAATAGGCGAGGACAAGTTGCACCGCACATATTTCATTCCCCCTTCTCAGTGTTTAAATGCTTGTGAAAATCAGCAATTTTGATTCGGCACAAAATACTCATCTCTTCTTGCGAAAATATATATTTTTTTTTTAATGAAGAGAAGTACTGGAGAGCAGATCGCTCAACACGCCAAACCAAACCTATAGAGAATTAAAGTGACGACAGCCAAGTTACATGGACGATCACAACGGATTCCCTAATAGTTTTGCGCGTGATGCCAGAACTTAAGGCTCGAAACAACCCGGGAGAGACAAGACGTTTATGTTTCGTTTGCGTAAGTTCTATTAAACTTTATGGAGTGGCGGGACGAGAGTGAGGTTTTTCGCTTCAGTAACATTCTGCCAATGACCACCCCAGCTGGCTACATCGCACTCAGCATAATGCGTATATATATGTACCTGTACCAACCGTGTTCTTATTGGTCTCTCCTCACGGTTCGGTGCCTGCACACGTCTCTAAACTGACCTGCATTGTATTTGGCATTGTGTCGTGACATTACCATGCGGTGACTGATGTGACGCAGCTTCAGTGACTCCATTCACTGTCCGTACCTATTTGTCCCTCCAGTCCGGGGTGTCTGTCCTGTGTTCATAAAGCCAACATCTCCTAACTAACTTTCTGATGAGCATTATATTGCCTTGCCTAATGTCCTCTGTATTGACAAGTGTCATTGCAGTGAATGTTGAACCCTCGTATAGTATATATATATATATATATATATATATATATATATATATATATATATATATATATATATATATATATATATATATATATATATATATATATATATATATATATATATATGCAGAGAGAGAGAGAGAGAGAGAGAAAATTTCTGACGAAGAGCACTGTAGCGTTACAGAGATTCAAATCTGCTTCACCTTCGCGCAAATTCGCATCCGGGATCACCGAAAAAGAAAGAGTTCCGGATCTACTGCAAAAAGATATGCACGCGACTTGTTTGATATGCACACCACGGAGGCTTGGGAGCTGCGATGGCGCTGGCGCCGCGTGCAGCAACGCGCTTTCTTCGCCAGCTCCGCAATGTGGAAACCTTTGCGTTTCTGCGCGTCGGCGTATCTGCGCACAGTCCCTGTGCAATCGGGGAACTCTCTCGCGCGGAGGGAAGGTTGCCATCCGTTCAGCCTCTTTTGTCTCATCGAAATGCAAAGTGCCTCGTTTCCTCGAAAGTTTTTCGAAGGCTTGCAAGCGTCACGCTCCTTTATATACACCTACACGGGCCGTGGCTGTACCTATATGTACGCGAGTGGGTGGGAGAAAAAAAAAAAGCAATAAGTATGAACGTCTTCTATTGCCACGCTTGTTTACGTTCAAGTTTCTGACGCTTACGCGGTGATTCTTCTTCTTAATTTTTTTTCCCTCTCCTCTTTACGCTCGCTGCAGCCGCATTATAATGCTGAGTGCTGTCAACGCGTTTCTTCAGCGCCAACTTCAAACGGCGCGAATTTGTGCAATACGCGTGTGCGCCCTAGTTTTTTTTTTTTCTCTTATGTTTAAGCACTGCTTCTATCCCACCCTTTCAACAGGCTCTGGTCCCGAACTTGTCGTTCTTTCGTCCCTGCAAGAGCTAGTACTTCCCTTTTGGGGACGGATTGCGCGTCTCCGCGAAGGCAGACAGGAAAGGAAACGTGTGGAGGGTTTCCCTTGCTTTCTCTTCCGAGGGTTGGCGGCGGCAGCGAGCTGTAGCCGCTGTTGCCGCGATGTTTTATGCATGCGGCGGCTGACGCCGAAGAAAGCGCTTCTCCCAAATGCGGGCGGTGCGGCGATCAAGCGGGCACGCATGTCTGCATTGTACCTTCTTGGTGTGCGTGGTGGGGCTGCGAGCCTCATGTGCCGCGCGACTGTTTCGACTCTCGCGTGACAGTTGCTCTCTGTGCGATGAGGGGGGAGTCCGCGGGAGAGTGTTGACGAAAGAGTTGAAAAACGAGTCGAAGAGGGCAGCGAAGGAGATGATGGTCGACGTTTGATCGAACAAGCGCGCTCTCGGTCCTGAGCGAAAAGAGAGACCCACGTACAGGTGCCACCTTTCCCCTTTCCCCCCTCCAAATAAAAATTCTATGGCATTACCGCGTGTCCTGCCATCGTCCCCCCCCCCTCTACCCTCGCCGTCTCCGGTTAATTGCATCTCCCCCCCCCCCCCGGAACAAAAACAATTCAGGCCAAGCCACTGATTAAATGGTAATTATTCTAGTGCATTAATTGGGAAAAATACTTCGTAAGTTTAGTCAATGTGTTAAAAGGCGCTGTGATTTCAAGAGAACTGCTCTGTTGTACACGCAAAAAAATTTGTTGGTGCACCTATACAAAGAGGGTTGATACAAGCGGCTTCAAAAAGTTTCCTCATGCCCTGTCTGCACCGGACCACAGATTTGGCTTGGCACCTTTGTCATCTTTTTTCGCATAAGAAGACTAAGTTTTGGTAAATAGTTTCCGGGACGAATACGAATTATATCTTGAAGTGAGATTATTAATATACAATCAAATGCGATGCTTTGAAAGAACCGCCTTTTCAGTTCATCTTATGGCTTAAAAACTTCGTGGTTTTAATTGGCGAAACTATAGAGGCGGCAGAGAGACATACAGTAAACATTCTAGCGCATTTTTTTTTTTTAATTGGGGTGCTTCCTAGCACTGCAGCTAGCTTTACGAATGACCGCGATCACGAGGTCGCAACATAAACGAGTGGTGCTGGAAAGGGGAGCAAGGAGACTACAACGCCGCTAAAATAAAAGCTTAAAAAGGACCCGTGCTTCTTATTGCGGTCATAATGCAGATCCGTTTGCGCTGGATCCCAAGCCACATTGGAATAATTGGAAATGAAGTAGCGGACAGAATGGCTGCTGCGGCGCATAATTTGAATGAACTGACACCTGTACTATATTTGCTGCATCCGACGCCAAAAACAGCACTTCAGGGACTGAGGCACAGGTTATCAAAGATCACGTGGTTCGACTAGTGGACAAAATTATTTCTGTTGTACAACATAGACCCTTTATTACGCTTCTCACCAAACGTCAATATAGAACGGGCTTTGACACACTCTTGCATTGCTTACGTCTCGATGTGACGTAGACAGCCCGTTTTCCATGTCGCAAATGGATAAGACCTTCTTCATACTGCGCGTAATACACTGCGGCACTACGAAAGAGAGAGAGAGAGAAAATAATGCAGAGAAAGGCAGGGAGGTTAACCAGAGGTAGTTCCGTTTGGCTACCCTGCGCAGGGGGAAGGGTTAAGAGGGATCCTTTGCAGAACATATCCTCATCGAATGTCCACAATTCGGTCAACATCGGGAGACACTTCGGGGGGTTTTGAAGCCTTAGAAAGGCGTCCCTTATCTGTAAAAAAATTGCTCGGTCCCTGGTTCTGCCCCTATAAACAAAGAGAAGCTGCGAAAACTCTACGCGATTTTCTTCTGGAGAGTGAGACACACAACTTTATTTGCCACTACAGGGTAGGAAGTTAGGGCAGGTATAGGCCTTGTGGGGCTCCCAGGTGGGGGCGACGTCTTGGGCCCACGAGACGAGTGCGAGTTGAGTTCTTGTCAGCAGCTGGTTCCAACCCTCCTTAGAGGGGGCTGGCAGCAATGATTGCGGGGGAGGGTTACCCTCGCATCCCCAGAGAATGTGCGGACAGTGATCTCGTTAGTTCCTTATGAATAGTGCTATTTAGGAGAGGTAATTAGTTATGCCCCGCAACAACACTATATGATGGCTTTGTCATATCATTGAACTTCTGTGTGCTTTGGTGTGCTTTCTTTTTCTACCTCATTTTCAGTGAGGTAGAACAACGTTCATGTCAAATCCTTTGTATATTTAAAGGGTGTGATTAGTGAGTTTTACACTGTGTGATTGCGACAGCTTTTGATGATTTCTTTTTCTCTTTACACTGTTCTCTCGTGTAGTGCTTTACATGCGCGCACGCGGGTGTGTTTGTGTGTGTGTACGATTTGGTATAACGGGTCCTTCGGTAGCCAAACTTCTCGTAATGTCGCAGTTAATAAACAACAACGAAAACTATAAACGAGGAATACTAAATGAAGTGGTATAATCAAACTACGCTTCTGCGGTAATAAATTGGCCACTATACATACATGCATATTTTCAGTGCTGTGAGAGGGGTATAAGTAAACAGAGGAGGAGTTGTCGCTTTTTGCTGGCGACGGCTAGCCCTTTTAATTTGGTTAATAATTCAGTTTCCTATCGGTACAAACGAGCCCTCCACCTAACGCAAGTTTTAGGAACGTTACACCATCAGCACGTTCAACCTCAGCTTTGTGGTGTTTAAAACAACCTCAAGTGCGTCTTACGGTTCCAGGAATAAGAAAGAAGACCGACCTATCTACCTTGGCCTTGAAGCAAGCAGCTCTGGATTGTTTGCACACTTCCTACTTTGACCGAGTCCACATATATACGGATGGCTCTTCCACCCAGACCAGCTCCACCGGGGCAGTGGTTATACCTTCACGATCACTAAGCATCCGATACAAGATTTCTCACATGACAACATCGACCGGTTCGGAGCTTGTTGCCCTCCGAGGTGCCGTTGATTATATTAGCAACCAACCGGCTAATCGGTGGGCAATATTCTGTGATTCAAAGGCGGCCTTACAATGTCTTCTGTCATCTCTTCGTCGCGGGTCCTGTGAACAACTCGTATCGGAGATACGAGAACTTCACCATCACATGATTGCTAAAGGGCACGACGTCGTGTTTCAGTGGCTGCCTGGCCATTGCGGTATCTCCGGCAACGACCTCGCTGACGACGCTGCTAAGAAAGCACACGAAGGAGCAACCCTTGTTTCTATACTTTTATCGCGTACTGACGCAGCCCAACACTTAGGCAAGCTAGCGCACCGTATGACATTGGAGAAGTGGCACACACCTGATTTCACTCAACATCGATTGCATTCCCTCGATCCATCTATGCAACTGCGGCTGTTACCAGGGCTTCCGCGTAATGAGGAAACAATGTTGTGCCGCTTACGCTTGGGCGTCGCATTCACGAATGCATATACGTTTTTGATTGGCATGGCTGATAGCGCCGAGTGCAATGCCTGCGGTGTCGAAGAAACTATCGACCATCTACTGTGCTACTGCCCATCATTTGAAAATGAAAGACAAGATCTCTGCACAGCTCTCAACAAGTTAGATAGCAAACCGTTCACCTTGAACAAGATCTTGGGACCATGGCCGCGTATATCGCAGCTACAAAAGGCCACAAAAGCGCTGCTGCGATATTTGAAAGATACAGGATTGAGTGAGCGTCTGTAATCCGGACTGAGTGACTGGACGATATCCCCGGTGGACTTTCTCTTCTTTCTTTAATCTTTCCGTCCCCATTTCCCTTTCCCCAGTGTAGGGTAGCCAACCGGGCTCAGTCTTGGTTAACCTCCCTACCTTTCATTTATCATTTGCTCTCTCTCTCTAGGAACGTTACTGGCACTGAAACTATCCAATTTATAACAAGATAACTTTAAAATACGTGATGTCACGGTGACGTATACCGACTCTGGAGTCCGGCGTATGTGGGGGACTCCGGTATAATTCTGACCACTTGTTGTTCTTTAATTTGCACCCAATGCACGTTACACGGACATTCTAACCGGTAATAACGGAAGATAACGAATAGAGATATATGACAAGCAGTGAATATGAAATTTTGAAGAAAAAAAACAATACTTCATCAGTCTAAAATTGTTTAGCGTTGCTGTTTAGTGTTACTTTGCTGCGTGGTTCCTTTACGACACTCATAACTGACCCGGCAACAACGGCGCGATTACTCCACGTGTAACGGAATTAAAATCGGATCCTGGGTGGTAACAAATACGTTTCTCTTTGCTCGGACATCGACAGCAAAAGCGTGACGATGATGCCAAGGACCAGGCTACGAAATCCAGAGGAGGTATCCTTGAAGAACAACTGCGGTGGAATTTCGCTTTGGCTTAGTTTGTTATAATAAATTAGCAGTGTAATTTTAATATTCAAGGAACCTCGCCAAAGCTGCGTGGCTGATAACTCTCTAATTTTCTTATTAGGAACCTTTAAGTAGCACCTCAGGACACGAAGCGTATACGCCTGGTAGTTAGCGGACGTATAATACAAATCACAGTACATCGCCTGCATGCGATATTTTCATCGCGCACAGGACGCCGCCCAGTGTCGGAGGTCATGCCGAGGTGCCGGGTTTTTTTTCTCCCAAACCTCTTATATAGGTTCGTCCTTTCCGGCGAACGACAATAACGGCGTTTCTTTCTTTTCTTTTTTTTCTTTTTATGCGTTAGCAGGAGGAGTGTCAAAGCGGAAAAAGTGTACGTTGTGAAGCGTGGGAAGCCAGTCACGTGGTAAAGATATAGATATATAATGCGACTGGCATACGTGGTCTGCTCTGGACCACCGTCAGTTGCCCTACACTCCTCGATGAGGTAGGCCGTGTGTCGAGTGATCTCCTGAGTGGGGGACCCTGGATTAATTTTGACCCCCGTGGTGTTCTTTAACGTGTATCGAATGCACGTTACACGGACATTCTAGACGGTAATAACGGCAGATGACGAATAAAGATGGCCAATAGTAAATGTTAAATTTTGAAGAAAAATAAATACGTCAGTATTTTTTTGGCCAGCTGGTGTACGTGGTTTGAATCATGGTCCGCGGGTCCTCAACGAGGCGCTATATATATATATACGTAATGCGAGTGCATTTATCTTGCATTTACCGCTAAATCGTCACAGAATTTCTTTTAAACGTATATTTTCGCGAGATAATCGTGACGCATCCGCTTGCGTTCAAAATGTCCAATTTTGTAAGAAATCTGTAAACTGCATCTGCATGGTGCACCTACAACGAACAAAATACCATTATTATGTATATACGCGACCCTCAAAATATAGCCTTTCTAGGCGGTCCAAAATTTCGTTGAGGTTCGCATTTAAGAGCGCGCTTTAGCTTGAGGCCAACTCCGATCTTCCCTATTCAAATAGATGTTATCACCAGACATGTCACATATACATGTTTTATATTAGACGACCACTACTGATTTGAATGAAATTTCTTGCATTCAAGAGAAAACGTAGAAATCTGCCGACTGTTACAAGCAGAATGTTGATACGTTTTGTTTTTAAGGGCTGGAAATACGTAAATTTTAACACCATGCCGGTTCTCAGAGAAAGTTTGCAACTCCTCAAGTTTGCAGCGAAAGCCCACATCACAATTCTGTGAAACGCATCCTTTTTGGGCACCTGAAACAGAAATACCCGACATACCAGTTCACATCTTACGTGACATTCTTGCGTTGGTCGTGGGGGCTTTTGCATAAGGTATTGACATATTTTAGGCTGGCATATACATAATAATAGTATTTTGTTTATTGTAGGTGTACCAACAGATGCAGTTTACAGACTTGTTTCTTCGTTTTCTTTATTGCTGAGTTACATAGTTGTGAACTTGATGTTTCACTTTCTTTCTTTACTCTTCGGCAATATCTGCAAAAATACCTAAATGAGATCAATCAAAAGCCCGCTTTCCTAAGTTCATACATCTTGTAGCCTTTAAAGTACATGCAACAAACTTTATCAGTGTTGATGCAGTTGGTGCTGAGTAAAACAAATTCTGTTATACCGTATATTGAGGTCACAGCTCCTGAAGTAAATGTTCTATATGAACATTGCTCACAGTATAATAGTTAACGCTGCAATATTCATTAACTCATTAACCGTGACAGTCACAACCGAGCCGTTCACCATCAAGCCAGGGAATCTAGAGATCATTTAATAACATACAATGACATTACCAAACACTACTATTTAGGACGCAGGCAATTCCCATTGCCACATTCAAAACTGAACAGGGCTCGGGCAGTCTCACTGCGCTTATTGCAAACAGGTACATATCCCACACCGTACACCATTAATAAAATATATCCAGAGAGGGAGATTAGGATGGACTGCAACGATTGTAATGGCATCATTGGAATCAGACATATGCTGGCGCGGTGCCCCGCAACTCTCCCCAACCTCATTGAAGAATGGACACAGTGGGAGAAAAGGATTCGAAGCCCATTGTTTCAGGACCAACAAAGGGCCGTCCAGAGGGCCCATGATGTCGCTAAAAGGCTTGGCCTGACAGTGCCAACGTGGGTGCGGCCCGCCTTGACTTAAGGAGTCGAGCCTCCGGACCTCATTCCAATAAATGTTCTCTCACACACACACACATAGTCGTGTGTAGCCTGATATGCCTAAAGACAACCAATCCGCAGACATTGGTGAACCTTTAGCGCTGTGTAAATTCTGTTGCAACTTAACTTTTTTTTTCATTCAAGTGATTTGCCGCAAGGCACGTTTTGTAAAAAAAATCAATAAATGGAGACATCAAACAGGCAAATGCAGATATGTACGGTACAGGCACTGCACGTAGCAATGAGCTTGGGGACGTTGTTGTCGGTTATGTAAATTTATATAGTCCCATGGAACACTACATATATATATATATATATATATATATATATATATATATATATATATATATATATATATATATATATATATATATATATATATATATATATAGACTTGATTTTGGCCTCCCTGGACATTTTGCGCGCCTAATATTCTGAGTACTATGGCACAGCCACGAAAGATTATGAATACTCGCGAGGCACTTACGACACGTTCCACGGGCGTCACACCGCAGCCCGAAGTCTCCGAAGGCACCTGTGAAAGGTTATGTGTAAGTAAGCAGGCAGACGTGTGCCCCGTCGTATATATGCTCGGAGGTCCCATCATAGAATAAAATTCTGGGCTTGGAGGAGAGCTCGGGGGTCAGATGGAAGCGAGGCCGGTGAGGTCTGATATAAACACGGTGAGCCAGCTATTGTCGTATAAAGAACTCCGACCATGTCGTATAAAGAACTCCGACCATAACGCTGAAGTGTTACGACTTGTCTATAGCCTATACGTATTTGTTGGGGCATTTGTAATGCCTTGGTAACTTTCTTCAGTTCCCTCACAGCACTTAGTGAGTCACTGTTTACGTTAATCTCTGTAACGTCTGCATGGTAACGCGCTGACACACACGACGTCATTTTGCATTGCTTGTAGTTCGGGTTACAATAAATCCACCATCTCGGTGATGAAGACGTGTGTGATCAGCAATTCAAACGCGATGTTCGGCGTGCATGGCTGCCGGCGTTTCTCCGGGCACTGGTCGGTGCTTGTGGACACTGAGCTGATGCATTGTGGTAAGATAAAAAAACGAGAGCCTTTGTCGCGCACTAATTGCGGCTGCATTTGGACGCCCGCTATACTCGCTGGTGCGGCAAGAAGCGCCGGCAGCCGTGCGCTCCGAGTATCGCGATTCAGTCGCTGAGCACTGCACCTAATTTCGAGATGGCAGACTTACGAAGGAGACACTTAGTAAAGCAATGAAGGGGGCTAACTGTTGAACTTTCATGGTTATATTGCGCTTAGTTTTACACTGACGATATTAAGTGAAGGACAGGACGTGGACGTACGTAGCGCCAACTCCCAACGGTTTAATACTGTTAAAGAACGCGCTTATATACAAGGAGATATGGCGCGGGGGGGGGGGGGGGGAGATATAAAAAGATACGACAAGGTGACGCCACCCCTTTGCCAGGGCGAATGGGTGCAAGTGAACGATGCATGCCTGGCCCGAACTATGATCACATGTCGTCACTTTGTCATATCTTTTTATATCACTCCACCCCCCCCGCCATATCTCCTTGTATATAAGCGCGTTTTTTAACAGTATTAAGCAGTTGGTAGGTTACGCTACCTACGTTCACGTCCTGTCCTTCACTTAATATTGTCAGTGTAAAACTAAGCGCAATATAACCATGAAGGAGACACATTCTCCTCGTGGAATAATCGCTGGATCCGGCCACGCCACGCAGTGGTCCTGAGAGAGAAAGTATACTGTGAGCTGCGAAATCCGTTTGATTACGTCGGTGAAGGTTGGTTGATTTGTTTGTGGTAAGAAACGTTAAACACCACGTGATCACGTCACAAATGAAATAGCATTATCCGGAAATAATTTTCCAAATTTACCGGTAGCACTGGTACCGTCCTTCTTTCTTCAACCGAGTGATCAGTATCTACCGCTCTGTGTTTTCGTCATCTTTGACTTCACAAGGAGTTTGTAGACCATTGTCTTTGTATGTATTACTCACGCATCTGTGCACGACTTCCTTATATAGCGGCAGGTATGCTCCGTCTATACAACGGAGTGGTCTATACGTAGACTGAGGGAAAAAATGAGGCTCCATCTACTTAATTTTCTTTTTCTTGAGGCTCAAAAAAATTTTTTTTATTTTGTAGTTCATAAAGTTAGCGACCGCAAAAAAAAAAAATCGCACAACTGATAACATGCCTACGCTGTAAAGAAAAGGTTGAAAAAGAGCTTCTTTTTTTTTTTATTAGAGATTTTCCAATGTGGCCGAAGTCCCCTGTCTCTCCTATTTACGAAATTTTCATCTTGTTCGTACTCGTCAGTACATCTGTTCGTACTCGTCATTTTGGGCGCCAATTTATTCATATCTTTTTTCCCTTTCTATTGCCTCTCGGTCTTCACAATATTCGGAATAATGTGCTCCAAAGTGAAACATTGCCAACTCGACTATGTACAGCAGTTTTATTGCTTAATATTGTAATACTATAAATTGGAACCGCCAGTATAACGTATACGTACTACCTGCGCATCGTGCTCCGTGATGAAATGTTTCATACTGCAGGCACTGGTTTCAGTCAGACTCGGAGAGTGTGTTTGTGCGCATGCTTGCGTGAATGCGACGGGAATGTGACGCAACCGTAATTTCGTGCGTGGCCCCCAATCTGTGTGGGCTATTACGCTATGCGATTCGTCACGCAAAACTATCCACCAGGAGGACTTGTTGTTGGGCTGCGGTTGGTGAGACACAGACACGTCACAGGCGCTCTAATTGGGTCTATCGCGCTACATTATGTGTTTAAGGAAGCTATCCAACATTTTACTTTCTTTGAAGGAAGTATAAGTGGCTTTCGATAGGTGTCAACATCAACAGCAATAATAATAATAATAATAATAATAATAATAATAATAATAATAATAATAATAATAATAATAATAATAATAATAATAATAATAATACAGCTGTATACGTATGGTGCATTGTTGTTGTCTTTGTGACGTTTCTTCATTCAATGCAGCACGTTTGTCCTCATATACATCGGAAAGACATTCTTGCATTTATTATTTTTATGCCTTTTGTGCTTAACCATTCAAATTTAGATCTTGGATGTACTACATCTATCCACAGCCCTTATAGCGTCACAACTAGGCCAACCCAAACTGTCAAGCTATACTATCGAGGAAGGTAGTCCAATTCCTATAAGACAGCATTATAGTCATATCAATATATTTCCTCCTACTTAAATTATTTTTCTGTCTATGAGAGCAGTTCTGCGTTCTTTCTTGCGTTCAAACACATTTTTATTGTTTTCCAAGTTATCCCCATGACCCCAAATTTATTTCGTAAACCACCGAGCTCCCCTGTTCTTACGTCCGCGCTACTATAACTGAAATCAACATTGAACATTGCACCCCATAAATAAACATTGTGTTCGTAGAATCATCTATATGATTCAATATGGCTCATGAACACGGTATAAATAATGGTATTTGAGACCAAAGAATGGGTGAGAATTGCTTGCATGAATAGCCAATGCATGCCTCAATAAGCGGCCACGAGAATGAAACACGCTGCTTGAAACGCCTGTCTTCGCCAGTGCTTAATCACCCATATCACGAAGTGGTTGAGGCCAAGATTCCGGAATTTGCAAGTTTCCGCGATGACGCAAATATATGGAAGTAAACCACCGAGTACGAACGATGGGTGAATTCTTATCTAATAACGCGACGAACAAAAGCTGACGCACCTGATAAGTGAGAATCGAAGTATCAGACTGCACGTTTGCATTATCACGATCGTTCATCGGCGTAACTATAGCCATAGAAAGTGATCAGCCATCGCTTGTGCCGTCAAGTGCACAGCGCGAAACGGCTCATATCTGCATAACTGGTTAACTTTGCGACTTTTCTGTGAAAACTGTGTCTCTATAGAGCTGGTAATATCTATTTTGTGGGCGTGTTGTATCAAATAAACGAAAGTCCCTAAATAACATCACCGCTTCTACATTCCAGTTTTGTGCAAACTGCATGTTGTATACATGTGGGGTGTGCATGCGTCTAAACACGCAAACAGTCCATTTATTTGACTAATTTCACTCGCTGGTCTCTATGTGCCGCTTTTCGCCTCCATGTCGCTTTTTCATAAGATCGACCACCACAACCCTTTGTTGAAAGAACGGCTTATCACCCAACCGTCATACATATCATCTCGCTCTATCCACAGTTTCAAAATTGATGTGCCGTCTTCACGTACTAAACATTGTAGCAATGCATTCATCCCTATAGCAGAAGCAAAGATTGGAACCACCTTCGTCGCAGCCATCGTGGATTGCGACACCTGCAAAACCACCATTCATGAAACGCCACGTTAAACATGTTTTTGTATCTTGCGCAAATTATTTGTTATGTTCACCCACTCCTTTCTTTTGTGCCACCTGGCCTTGAAAATATGTGAAATAAATAAATAAATAAATAAATAAATAAATAAATAAATGTTCTCAAAGGAATAATCATTCTCAAACACGTCACTCATGGCCGTGCTAGCTGTTCGTGTTCAAACAAACTTTCGATCGATGACTAATATCACAACCGGTTTATACCGAAATCAACACTGACGCCGATATACACATATATGCAAATATACGCAAATATACTTCAGCACTGATTTGTGAGAACTGAACGTGGAAGTTGCATGCGTGAAAGACAATACGTTCGCTTTCATTGTGGCTTGAACAAAATATGCGATATCCGCTGTGGTTGCTTAGTGGCTATGGTGTTGGGCTGCCTAAGCGCGGGGTCGCGGGATCGAGTCCCGACTACGGCGGCCGCATTTCGATAGGGGGGCGAAATGCGAAAACACCCGTGTACTTAGATTTAGGTGCACTTTAAGGAACCCTTGGTGGTCCAAATTTCCGGAGTCCCACGTGCACTATATACGGCGTGCCTCATATTCAGATCATGGTTTTCAGTTTCAGTTTCAGTTTATTGAGCATTTGAAATGTTTTACAGAAGTAACTCTAGGAGGTCCCATAGTCAAAGACTGAGGAGGGACCTCCAACAAAAAATACATAGAAAAAGTTTACTTAATGCGGTTAACAACAGCAGTAGCAATCCTAGGCACAGTAAGTATTAACAAACAAAGTCGAATCATAGCAATAACAACAAAGGATAAACACGAAAAGCAGATCCAAGGAGTATTATTTGACATACAGAAACGTAAAAATTATACAGCACAATCACTTTCCCAAGAAGTGGCGACGAATTTTTCTCTTAAATAAATGAATGGAAGGAGATGATTTAATGGAGGGTGGTAGTGAATTCCATATTGATGTTGCTAAAAAGTTCGCGGTAAGTTTGCCGTAGTTAGTCCTTGGTTGCGGTAGGAGGTAGTTATTATGGTGTGAAAATCGAGTGCCAGTGAAATGGGGGGTTTGGTCTTTTGATATCAACAAAATTGGTAGTTCTCCTCGACAAAATTTATAAGTCAGGACACTAAGACAACATTTATTTAAATCCACTACGGACAGAATATTATATGCGCGGAGTAATGGCAGAGCACTACATGAAAAATGGCTGTAACTTATTATTCTGAGAGCTTGGTTTTGTGTGTGTTGCAGGGGTGCCAAGTGAGTTGCGTAAGTATTACCCCAAGAAGAAATGCAGTAAGAGATGTGGCTGTGAATAAATGCGTAGTAGAGTGAAATTAATATACGTATAGGAAAATATGGGCGGACTTTGATTAGTATTCTGATACCATATGCTGCTTTACGCGTTAATAATGATATGTGATTTGTAAATTTTAAATGACTGTCCAGTTCAACTCCAAGAAATGTTGCATGGTCAACAGCCTGAAGCGATGTCGAACCAATGTTAATACATGGCTTCTCCTGTACACTTTTTTGCGCGGATGAAAAAATTACAAATTTCGATTTAGTAGCATTAATACTGAGCATATTATCTCGGCACCAATTAACTATTTTAACCACGTCGGTATTAAGGTGAGATATTAGCGATACCAAGGAAGTGTTAGAAGAATAAATTGTTGTGTCATCAGCGTATAAAATACAACTGGAATGTGTAATGTATTCTGGAAGGTCATTGATGTACACGAGGAATAAAATTGGTCCTAGTATTGAGCCTTGCGGAACCCCTATGTTAGTTATTTTGGCACGCGAATGTGTATCAGAAATAGAGACGATATGTTT
Organism: Dermacentor albipictus; assembly: GCF_038994185.2. NCBI lineage: Eukaryota > Metazoa > Arthropoda > Arachnida > Ixodida > Ixodidae > Dermacentor > Dermacentor albipictus. The sequence goes on along the minus strand of NC_091821.1, from coordinate 350,973,685 downwards.
TCGATCATGTAAATAACTGCGAATTAGGGAAAGTGCTGGACCACACACGCCAACAGCGTTTAGTTTAGCAAAAAGTATGTCATGATTTAATGAATCGAATGCTTTAGAAAAATCAATAAACAAGGTACCAGCCAATTTACCTGTGTCAATGGCTGTTTTAAGATGATCGGTTAAAGTAATGAGCGCTAGTTCAGTTGAATAACCAGATCGAAAGCCAAATTGATAAGAGGACAAAATACTGAACTTTGTGAAATAGCTAGTTAAACGTACTACAAATAACTTTTCAATTATCTTGCTGAAAAATGATAAAATAGATATAGGGCGGTAGTTTAATAACGAGTTCTTGCTACCCTTTTTGAAAACAGGAATAACTTTGGCGATTTTTAAGCAGCTAGGAAAGACGCCAGTTTTGAATATTAGATTTATTATGTGTGAGAGTGTGTCACTGATAAGATGAGCTATAAGCTTTACATGAGATGAGTTGAAGTTATCTAAACCAGCTCCAGTGTTCTTTAAGCTCAGAATGGTCATGCGCACTTCTTCTGGGGAAACTGGACCGAGAAAAAAACTGTGTGGCAAACGATGATAAGCCTTGTCAATGTGAACTGAGAGACGTGGCTGGTCGGGGCAAAAAGAATCGGCAAAGGCGTTAGCGATGGCTGAAGGATTATTAAGGGTTTGTTCCCCAACTTGAATAGCAGTTATGGCGGGATTTGGCGATGTTCTATTTAAAAATTCATTGATAATATTCCACTGCTTTTTAGAATCGTTGCCAGCACGGTCAATTTCCTTTTCATAATACTCCTTTTTAGCGTTTTTAAGAAGCCTGCTCAAAATATTCGAGTAGCACTTGTAACGAGTGAGCAGGGTTAAATTAAATGGCTTCTTTTTTGTTTTTTTATAAAGATTATCTTTTCTGCGCACGCATTTCAGAAGATTATCAGTCATCCACGGACAACGAGGAAAAACGAACCTTTTCTTACTCGTGGTTATTGTGGTTGATTCGGAAGTAGCGTTAGAAATTATATTGCAAAACAATTCGAAGGCGATTTCTGGATTATTTTGCGACGTAACGGGGTACCAATTAACTTCGGCGATTTTCCTAACAAATGAAGTTTTGTCGAGATTTTTTCTTTTAACATGCATATCTGGAATATTGATATTAGAATTTATACGCACGAATATTGGATAATGATCAGTTAGTGAAACTTCAATGACACCAGATCCAGGGGTAACCATGAGATTCGACAATGCATGGTCAATTAGTGTATCCGGACCATTTATATTCCGCCGAGTAGGTACAATTACAAGTGATTCGAGGCCATGTCCATTCAATGTATCTGTATAAGCAGTGTATGATGAACTGTGAACATCTAGAAGATTAATATTGATGTCACCCATAATAATGATGTTTTTACATTCTAGCGATAGCGTGTGCAAAACATGGTTTAGTTCAAAACAAAAATCATTCAAGGATGACGACGGTGATCGATAAATAGAACCAACTACTAAATTTTTGGCGTCAATATCGAGAAATGATGCGTTCAGCTCAATCCACACTGATTCACAATTTACTTGATTAATTGTTAAGTCCCGACGCCTGGAATATTCTAACTCTGAAGAAATGAAGACAGCTGCGCCGCCATGACAGCTGTCACTCCGGTGACAGTATTCTGGTGTATAAGATGAAATAGAGTACAAGTTGTTATCGGCTTCGCTGAGCCAGGTTTCACTAACACATATGATCGAGAAGTGGTGCTGAATAGATGATAGGAAATGATAAATGTCATCAAAATTTTTCCGTAAGCTGCGTGCATTAAAATGTACGAGGGATCGGCAAGGAGGCTTAAGGTAAGAATCTAGTTCGGACGGTGTGAAGTATGAAGCCATAAGAGGTCTGTTGGGGACGGATTGACATTATGCACGTGATTCAGGTTAAGAGATAACAGAAAGGTCCGCTTCACAGTTAATGCGGTGAACTCGGCTGTCTTCGGACTTGCGAGCGTTAATACGGCAATTCTTAGTCCATAGGAAGCGCCATCCTTTTTCTTTCTTGAGTGCTAAGGCCTGAGCAAAGAGCCTCTTGTTGTCAGCAGTAAGGTGTTCGTTAATGAAGATGGGCCCTGCGTTTTCTCCAGAGAAACCAAGACTGCCGGTATCCATCCTGGCCTTGCGAGCCTTTGCCAGGAAATCATTTTTTTTAGCGCGGGAGCAAAACCTAGCAATAATATTTTGATGACCTGATTTAGTGGGCACACGATGCGCTATCTCGATCTCGACTGGAGCAAGAGAGCATGCCGCCTTCTCGGCAATGGCAGTTACAATAGAAATGCAGTCTTCCTCCTTTGTGAATGGTATTCCTTTGATCTCAACATTGTTGATTCTAGAATACTGTTCCATCTCGGCTAGCCTTTTTTTAAGGGCTTCATTTTCTGATTTCAGAGCCTTGTTTGCTGCCGATAGCTCAGCTTGCTGGGTACGCGTGTTCTCGACAATTTCATTTAGCATAGTCAGACTGCCATCCATGCCAGAAACTTGGGTACGCAGGGTGCTGTTATCCAATCCAGCTTCCTGCAGCTTCCCTTTCACATCAGAAACAAGTTTTTCGACCAGTTTTTGCAATCTACCTTGAAATTGCGCCTCGAGATCATCGAGTCGCTTGGCCAACTCCGCATTGGTAGGCATAACGGAAAAGCAACTTGAAAAACGATAGAGTGCGAAACGCGAATGCAGCAGCAGCAGCAGCAGTTGCGGTCACAAATACTCTTATGCTATCACCAGGGGAAAAAAGTACCAACCTGTGAAACGTAGAAGAATACTTTAGCAAGCGCACACTTGGACCGCAACTGCTGCCGCTTTGATGCCGGTGTCCATCCGACGGAAGCTTTTAAGGCGTCAAATGGTCTGGCGCAGGCGCTCTGGATGCGATCCCGTCGCCACGTAGCGGAGCTTAGGCGCACCCGGAGGAGCAGCGATTACACCCACGTGCGGTATGGAGCAGCAAACAGCTTCGCCAGCAGATGATAGCCCCGGGCCGTAGAATTCTGTGAAACGTAGAAGAATACTTTAGCAAGCGCACACTTGGACCGCAACTGCTGCCGCTTTGATGCCGGTGTCCATCCGACGGAAGCTTTTAAGGCATCAAATGGTCTGGCGCAGGCGCTCTGGATGCGATCCCGTCGCCACGTAGCGGAGCTTAGGCGCACCCGGAGGAGCAGCGATTACACCCACGTGCGGTATGGAGCAGCAAACAGCTTCGCCAGCAGATGATAGCCCCGGGCCGTAGAATTCTGTGAAACGTAGAAGAATACTTTAGCAAGCGCACACTTGGACCGCAACTGCTGCCGCTTTGATGGATTGACACGTAAAAGCCCATAATTAATCAAGAAAATTTAATGATATCTATAGACGTTATCCTAGTGACCTGGAGTATAGCAAAATTTGCGACACCGCGAACTGTGTGAGCGTCATTTCAGTTGTCTATAATCTTACCCATAAAATTTCTACTTTGCTGCGTACACGAAATAATTATAACGGCCGACGTTAACCCGTCTGTGGGCGCTCACGTGTACATCACGCAAGTGCATGCTACACACACGCAGGCGCCGGCAGAAACCTCCGCTTTTAGTCAGCAAAGATACGAGTATGCGACAAACAATGGTGTTTTAAACAAGGTGTCAAAGATTATCTTTTCGCGCATGAAGTGAAGGTATGCGAATTGCAGAAGAAAGAGCAACGCGGTATACTGGGTGACGGCCATGTGCGTTCGGAGTGTTATCGGTGCTGTTTGTAATCAACATGTCAGGCATCACGATCCATACAATACCGATCTTAATTCAATGAGTCTAAACGTTAAGAAAACACCAGATACCTTGCAAACATGCGGCTATTCTATCATAATTGCGTGCTTCCTATTACACGCGGAAAACTGTCGTCGTGGTGGATTGGTGGTTTATCAGCACGACATCGAGTGTCACCGTTTAAATCGATTCATTAAGTCGCATCCTTCGCGCGCAATCACTTTCTTTTCTCAAAGAGTTCCATACTATCGTGCGTAATCTGACAGGGTTTAGTGGTGACTTCAGTGCAAATTTCTGACGTCCACGGGTCTATACCGAAACATCGTTTTCCAAAGAAGCAGCTCCTCCTGAGAGCCGAAGACAGCGCAGGGACATAATCGCATTTCAGGTCGGTTTTCGTTCTTTATGGATATGCTATACCAATGTGAAAATCACATTTCTTGTTTAAGTACCAAGGTCAGATGTTATCCCTTACACGTGCTAAAAGCGACCGTCTCTTGGGTTTTGTGATAGTTGAAACCGTTTTTCTTCGCCTATAAATTTCGCCTATATTGGTGCGGATGTAACATCGTGTGGTTGGTTGTGCATGCTTGCGCCGCATTCTGGATTATTATGTCATCTCGCAGTATATTCAAGCGCACTTCACGAGTGCATTTTTCCTTCCGAAACGACAAAGTGGCGTACAGATCAAATTAGTATCAACTTTTTTTTTGTCGAAAACTGATGGCAAAAACATGTATAAACTATATTTCACTACCTTACAGCGTGCGTTCGGCATTACATCTGGTATGGTTACTTTACGTAATTCCCATAAAAAAAAAGTTTACACCTTTTTGGACGTATCTTGTGTCCAAACAAGAATCGTCATCTGTCTTGCTTGCGTTTCCTATCTTGAGAACTCTGTGCTCAGCATACTTTCCTGTCAAGATTGTTATATATGCCACATTGATAACGCTGATCCTGTCCGTGATCTGGAAGTATACCTAGCGCGCAGCGTTAAAATCACGCAAGATAAATGACGATTATTGTTTAGGGATGTACTATAAACCATGCTTACATAATGTTCGAACAGATCCAGTTGTGCCATTATTCGGGCAACTGCCGCACTGGAGGCGCAAGGACTGAAACCATGCGATGTAAATGGACACGCACGTTCATTTACAATGTCGGAACCGCCGGGACGGACACCGTTTGTACATTAGGCATCAAATGCGACAGTTGCGAGGACATATTATAATGGCTGTGAATTCGTCCCTCGCTTTCGAAAACCTTAGATGACGTCAAGACGCCCGCGTGACGTCACGAGGACACGCTACCCGATTCTGTTTGTCTTCATATCGCTGTGTATCGTAGAAAAAATGCTTCACTGGGAACAAAAGTTGTGATTTATTTGAAATTAAGTAGTGGGATTTAGTGTCCCAAAATGGCACAGTGAGTTGTAATGGACGCCGTTGCGAAAGGTTCCGAATTAATTTTCCCCATCTGGGACTCATTAATTTGCAGCTATGTATCGAAATGCCGGGAGCCGAAATGCCGGGTGTCGAACCGGCGACCTCGTGCTTAGTAGCAGATCACCATTGCCACTGAGCTACTCCAGCAAGTTGAGATTTGTTTAATGAGGCTACAATCTATACAGGTGTATATAAGCTTTGACACCTCACTGACAATGCAAGAGACACTCAGGTGAACCGTGTATAGAAGCCTGGGCTGGTTGAAACGGTAAAGCAGCTCAGAAGACTGTCCATACATAATGGCGTTACATGTGCAAAGAAACCGTAAAGCAGAAAGAAACGTGTATGTTATCCTATGTGATTTCTTTGTTTTTTATGTTATTTACTTATTTTTTGTCCACGCCTTTGGCGCTGCCTCATAACGTTGCTAATATCACGTGAAGCAATCGCCTGCCGGGATCTGCCACACTAAGCCCCCCCCCTCCCTTCAGGTATAGCACAATCAGCATCGATCGCCTCCATATCAGCAATTCATACGATACAGAAAACAACGAACCGTATACAGTGTGTGTGCGAGGCGGTATACGCAGTGGAAAACTTCTTCCAATTACCTTTTCGTTATTATGAATAAAATAAATGTATACTGTAAATCCCTGGTCATGCATTCTACAAAGTGTTGCTTACCAATCATTATGTTTATCTGATCTTGTTGAAACCAGAAATGAGAGCTAAAAAAATTCAGACATTCAGCGAATTTGTGACGAAAGATAATTCGCACTCTGTACATATGTAACAGCCAAGTCAATTACATAAATAGGCTAAATAGTATAGAGGAAGGAAAGGAGTGCATACTTTTGCGTGTAGGTGGTGGGGGACTATAATGAGATTTTTCTAAATATAACTGGGCGTGAAATAAAAAAAAATGTGGCAATATGTATAACGCATATATAGCCATCATTCAAGTTTAACACGCCCCTTGCCTTCCAGGAAGTTGCGCATAAAAGTGCGAACGAACCTTTATGGTGATTTGCATTCAAACAACACGTCGATTGGTCAAAGATTATAACATGAACTGTGTAGCAAGATATGACGAAAAAGCCTACCGAGATTATTCACCTTGCTTACTTTGCTCTGTATTTTTATTGTCAAGACTCTCAAAGAAATTGTGTACTGCTTGTTCGAAAGTACTAAACATGCACGTTTTCTCTTTCTCATTACAATCTCTTTGCGGCTTCCATAGACTGTCAACTGCACATTAACAAATATTAACAAAAAACGTTTTATTGAAACAGTCACTTACATATTGCTTGATTTTGCGGAGTGGCTTTTCATTCGAGTTTCTATACATTGTCTCCAAGTTCAAAGCACATTTGTGTTCGTAACATGTACGACGTGAAGCCAACTCCGGGGCAACCACCTTCAACTCGGTGCCGAGCAGACGTTTTCTCCCTCAAAGCCAAGGACAAACGCAGCGTTTATGTTCCTCACTGGAGCTCTTTTCTCGGCGGATGACTAGCAGTGTCCCTATCAACGCACCATGGCACATGCGAGAGAAAGGAGAGCGATGAACATTGGAGCGATTTCTCGGACTACATTCAGATGCATACCTCTACTACAGGCTTCGAGAAGCAGAGGTCATGCTTCCATGGCAATGCTCGCTTACAGCGACTCTGAGTCGGACGTGTCACCCGGGAGGCGATCAGGGTGGAGCGCTCAGCTTGTCCGCTTCGGTGTCCGAAACGGAGGGCGACGAGCGTGGGTCTTGAAGCGGACACCAGCGGTGCAGCATTTGTTCTTGGTGCTGCGCTCTGAAGAGTGACAGGCGCTCCTGGTGAATGGCTAACAAAGACTGCGGCTGGCCGGGCCACGTTCCCTGAAGTCCCATGGACTCCAGGGGACAGCCAGCGGGCGGCAAGGGCCATGGACTGCCCGGCTTCGGCGACGGCTGCTGCTGCGAGCGTCGCTCTAGCGGCAATGGGTCCGGCGCCAGAAGACTCTCGACGTCGAACTGGCGTCTCTTGAGGGTCACCGACAGCTTGTGCGTCAGGCCCACGGAGGTGCCGTCCTCGCCCCAGATGGCGGCCGTATGCTGCAATTCTAGCGGTGGCTGAGGTTGAGGAGGGGGCGGCGTGGGCGTCGGGCTGTCGTCGTCGTCGGGCACCGAGAGACCCATGTGCCTGCGCACTTTGCGCTGAGCCTTGCGGCGTCGGAAGTCGCCCTTCTTGAAGTCGTCCACGTTGGCCGGGTGGATGGCCCAGTAGTGGCCCTTGCCGTTGGCGCTGCGGCCGGCCTTGACGAAGCAGTCGTTGAGCGACAGGTTGTGGCGGATCGAGTTGCGCCAGCCGGGACCCCGGTTTCGGAAGTACGGGTAGTTGTCCAGGATGTACTGGTATATGTCGCTCAGCACCATCTTCTTCTCCGCCGAGCTGAGGATGGCCATCGCTATGAGCCCGATGTAACTGTGCTGAGGTTTGGGCTCCTCTTGGACGAACCGCGACCTTGGGTCGAACCGAAAGAAAGGCGGGAAGCCGAAGAGGCTTTCGGCTCCGGGAGGAGGCGCGTACGGACCGAAGGCGCCGGCGTAGGCCCCCAGGAGGCCGGGCTGCATGATGCGTAGCCGGCTGGCTTGGCTGTAGTCGAACAGCTGCAGGCGCTGGTACTCGACGAACGAGGGCGGAGGATGGGCCGCCGAGCCGAACACTTGCAACGCGCCGCCGGGTGCAGCGGGCTCCGCTGGTCCCCTCATGCCGGTCAGCTGCGCGCACGAGGAGGCGTCGGCCGAACTGGCGCACATGGTTCGGTCTGTGGGTCCTGCGCCGCGCGTGCTTCGTGAGCGTAAGCTTCACCGGCCGCGCTTATTCTTGGCCTGGCGGCGGTCCGATTTTCGGGCGCGCGCGCCAAGATTGCCCGTTTAGCCAAACCGGAATGACAGGCCGTGATTGGTTCCGGGGGGTCTCGACGCCTTCTCGGCGATCGATGGTGCCGGCGCGCAGACTCCCGTTGGTCGGCCCGTCCCGGCTCGGGCGGCCAATGGGAGGGCGCCCTGCCCCGCACGCAGCTGGGGTTCGCCCTCCCGGGGCCCCGCGGACGCTCCGGTTCCCGTCACCGTACTTTGCTTTCCCCCCCATTATGTTCGCTTCGGGAGCTGATGAGGCGAGGGAGGCCGACGTGCGCGGGACGCTGGCGGAGAAGGAGGAGGGCGACTTTCGCATTCACTTCGCTAACGGAGGGGAGCGTTCAACAAAGGCGAGCTTAGGGGGTCGCTTTGAATGGGTTGCTCTCGGCCACCCGAGTTTTTCGGTAATGAATAAGCAATGGGCAGTTTTTTGATTATGTCCCGCCGGCTGATCCTGTGTTTAATTCGAAACGACCCTCCCTTTTCAGTGGGAAAGATCAGGCGTATACGTGCTGCAAGACGACGAGACGCGACTCTCTCCGTCTGTATAGCGCTTCGGCTTTGTTATAAAATACACGTTCTTGAAGGAGTGGCGAAATGACGTTTCAAACCGAGGGCAACGAACACGCTTCTTTTTCTTATTTTTTCTTATTCGACGAGACAGGCAACAAAATAAGCCTGCTGAAACGGTTCTAGAAGCACGATAAGGTCCTCGTTACGGCGTTTACTTCTTTTTGCGTTCGAACCATCCAGCTAGCCAATGGAGTGTTGGCACAAACTGTGTCCTTCGTTGCTTGCGACATGTCGTTTCTATTATAATTACTGTTATTGTGAGTATTTTTTTGCGCTAGACTTCCGGGTTGAGAAGATAACTTTGCTTACGGGTAACATTACAAGCTTTTTCTCGTGCATCTTATGATATATATATAAGGCAGGCAAGGATGTTAACCAGAGTCTGGTTGGCGACCATATGCTGGGGGAAGGGAGAAAGGGAAGAGAGAGGGGGTTTAGAGAAGTGCTGAGTCCAAGGCGCTCGCACAAGCCAGACGTTCTCAGAAAGCACAAATGTGCCTGAACGGATGATCGATGGGACGATTTTCTACTATTCACTCAGAGGACGATCATCTATTCGCATCGTATGAGAATATTGAAGAACGTATTACAGAAACCGCAGGCGTCTTTTATATAGCTCATCATAAGGCTCAAAAGAAAGTACATTTCTATTTCATAGACGCACTGAAAGCTGGACAATCGCTCTCGCAGCTGTCAATCTCGTAATTCTGCTCTTGCTTCTGCGGGAAGCTTTTGCACTATATATAGTTAATCAAATAAAGCGTGTCTGCTGACTTATGTGTGTGCGTTCACGCGCATACATACATACATACCTACCTACATACATATACATACATACATATACATACATACATACATACATACATACATACATACATACATACATACATACATACATACATACATACATACATACATACATACATACATACATACATACATACATACATACATACATACATACATACATACATACATACATACATACATACATACATACATACATACATACATACATACATACATACATACATACATACATACATACATACATACATACATACATACATACATACATACATACATACATAAGAGTGTTGATATAAGAGGTGTATTGGGACACAAAGAGCTACGACAGATATTTAAATACCATGCTTGAATATACGTAACAAGTTAAATATTCAACTCAAGATCCTGTATCTTAAGTATACTTTCCAAAGTATAGCTTGGTATCTTTTAAATAATTTGACAGCTCGGTATTTTTGCTGCAACTTAAATTCTTTTCCGAATAACTTGCACTCAGTATTTAACGCCATTCGTCACCGACAGGTGCGGTATGGGTGCGCAGAGAGCTCGTCACGGCGGACGTACGTGTCCGTGCGCAGATTGGCTAAAGTTTGGAGACGGCCGGTCCCGCCCATTTCTTCATTGTCACAACTGTCCGGGGCGGCAACAGGCATACAGAATTTAAAAAAAAAAGATAAGAAATAAGGAAAGCCTGGCTCTCAAGCTTCACAAGCCAAAAGTAAACAAACAGACCGTGCATTTCTTGCAGCAGCCTTACAGCATGCATGTGTGGCTCGCTTTAGAATAAGAATGGGGGATATGTTGCAAAGGTTGTCCGGTCTGTACACAACGGCGACATTGAACTGTCGTCACCTCCAACGATGGACACCAATGCCCATGAAGCAACGTTGGTGTGGCCTTGGCTTTATTGAACGCACTTTTTTGAACGAGTGGAAATCACTAAGAGGGTCCAAGGTCAATGCAAGCTCCGAAGGCCAAAGATCTTATCGACAGGAAGAACGTCAAATTCTAATCTGACACAGCAGACGAAGGTAAGTTTCAAGGCGGCATTTCATTAAGTGCTTCCATGGATGACTGTTCAGGAATACGTATACGTGAATGCTGTATATATGCAGTCACGCTTCTTGCGCACCACTATTGCACTGTAGTGCGACTTCACATTGGCTGGTATAGTCTTACTATACGGGGTCTACGTGTTTGGCTATATATTGCAAAGTTTAATATCGTGACAAAAAGAAGCTAGCGCGAAATTACGAGGATAAAGAATTTGACAGGATCCCACAAGCGCTTACTCTCAACTACCAGTTTATTGAAAGAAACAGGCATAATTATAAAAGGCAGCAACATCGACTACACAATCGCCACAACTGTACAATCGCCACTTCTAAAGGGTTGAAAAAAGAAACAGTGCATAAGACAAACAAAAATAGCGCACACTTCCCTGTGCTCCATAAAGAGCAGCGCTGTAAATTTGAGCACGGCGACTTTTTATCCTTCAAAGAGTCTCAGCCTGCATAGAAGAATAAACGGGCGCTGCATTCTTTATGCTGTCAGCGTTTACAGGCTAAATCCAAGGATGGCACTGCTGTATAAAACAACCCTGCGGTTCATGAACTGTTTCTTAAATTAAATTATGGGGTTTTACGTGCCAAAACCACTTTCTGATTATGAGGCACGCCGTAGTGGAGGACTCCGGAAATTTTGACCACCTGGGGTTCTTTAACGTGCACCTAAATCTAAGCACACGGGTGTTTTCGCATTTCGCCCCCATCGAAATGCGGCCGCCATGGCCGGGATTCGACCCCGCGACCTTGTGCTCAGCAGCCCAACACCATAGCCACTGAGCAACCACGGCGGTTCAAGAACTATTTCTACTACACAACGTCGCCGCGCGCGCCATGGAGCGCATCTTTGGAGCGTCTCTTCGGCATCGGAGGGAGCGTTTAAGAAAAACAGGGGCAAGTTGTCAGACAGCATGCTTTCAAAAGCAGCTCTTACTGCGCGAGCCAGTAAAGCTTCTGGCAAAACTTCGGTTCCTTTTGCAATCGTTTACACTTCGGAACAAAAATTATCTTTCCCGTATTTTTTGAAGTAACGCGCTTCTTTCTAAAACACGCTGCGCTATCTATATATATAGTGCCGATATAGGTGCGTAGCCCCCGGAAAGTGCGTGAATTACCGTAAGAATGATAACGCGTCTTCTGAGTATCTCGTGTAGGCCTACAAAGTACATCTAAGGCTTCATGTTCCTTATGTCACAGTGGCACATCCATTCTGAAGGATATATAGGCCAAGAATGAGCACATACCCAGCGACCCAAGTATAGCCTTCGACAGCAGCCAGCGGCAAGTTTTCTATTCGGGCACATATCCAGTAGTTGTCTACTTGGCAAGTCAGCGGCAGCTGCAGTGCGTACTCAGTTGTGCAAGTTGATATACGGAGTGATAATTTTTAATTTATGCGGAATTTCTAAGATACGCCGATGGCAGATAGCATAGTTCTTGTCCTTGAGCTGTATTATTCGAAGTGGTGGACATTACTAGCACGAGAAATTGAAACACACATTTACGGAATTAACATAAATTCCCTAATTTACTTCGAATTAAACTCCTTATGTGAGACATATTGTAATTTACGAATTGCAGCCGGTGAGCGTGCATGACGCATTCGCTTGAAATGAATTTCCAGGAGGACATCAGTTTCGAGATCTAGTTCCCAAAGTGTGGGACGAAATACGTTGGTGTTTTATAATTACTTTTGTGATTCAATGCATGGAAGAGTGTTTTTGTTAAAGGGTAAGCGGAACAACAGTGCATCTTTAAGGCGCATTTCATCGCCCATATTGCTAAATTTTGCTTGTTAGTTTAGTTAGCAAGCGAATGTTGACAGCAGTTCGTGCAGCTGATAAAACTATGCATACCCTTATTTCGTATATAGCTCTAATAATTTGCTATCGCAATCAATGTTTCGCCTTTCGAGCGAAACTGCGACTTTTTATTTAGGCAAGAATCGCATGACAATGAGTTGGTCATTGAACAATTAATGCTCATGAATGCAATTACACAGCATGGACAAGATGCTATGTACACGCGTTAACGAGTCACGCAATATCTGTAAAAGCAGTTTGGCGCGCCGTGTATATATATAGCGTTCATGCACGAGCAAGGAAATCAGTCGTGTTGAGCCGCAAAGGCTGTCAATTAAAATTTACGAAGCTTTTACGAAGTTTACGAAGTTTCGCGAAGTTTACAAATTTACGAAGCTTTTCGTTCGTAAGTGCTGTTTGCCACTAACCGGCCGCCTTCGCTAGTAATTAGTTCCAGCATCAGGTTAACTGGAATGTGCTCTCACTAATATTTCTTTCGTATGGGAGCTTCTTGTGAATTCGAGCCCCAGGACCCGCATCTGTACAACTTCTCTTACGTAAGAGCGTATCCTCACTGGCCGGCGTTCGGACATCAACTATCCTAAATAAAAAGTGTTGCCATACGCGATTGGCCGCAACAATGGCTGCACATGGCGCTTACGTAACAGGACCTGTATTTTTTTTTTAACTTACGCTAGAATAGTTCGTAAGAGCAATATGACCGTTATTGCCAGTCGCGATAACGGGCATATTGTTAGCAAAGGCCGCTGGCATATATGGAAAACGGCACTTATACGAACGAAAAGCATTGTGAATTCAGTCCCGGAAGTATTGTGAAGGAGAACCCGAGGGCCAAACCCTTAAATAATTATTTTTTATTTCGTGTGAACGTTTTGTCACTTAACGACCGCCTTCATTAACGTTATGTTCTCTATGAGAATTGGCCGGTGCCCCTTCTCACGAACTACGGTGTACGAAGGGATTTATGAATACGTATACACGCGAAAAAATATTTTCCAGAAATATTCGTAACGACAGGTTGAAGCCAGTCGTGATGTCAGACCCATTGCTAGCGAAGGTCACCTGGCAATGACAAAATTTCTTTACAAAAGAAAAGCTTTCCGAGTGCGGCGTCAATTGTTCCCAAGAAGTACAGGATTGCGATATATCTTTCTGGTCTTTAGTGTCCTTAGCACACCGGAGGACAACCATGGTTCGAACTATCTGTCTCTTTTTCTTTAAAGCTCAATGATTTGCCTTTCTCTTTAACCGTGAGGAACTGGCCGGATTAACCCTACACAGGGATGAAGTGGGCTAAGAAGGGAGAAAAACAGCACATTTTACGTAAGGAGCCTGGTTGAGAAGACTTGCCCTCAGAAATCAGCCGGCTAAATAGACAGTGATATATAGGCTCCACATTCTGATCAAGGCTGCTTTGAACCCAAGCATAGCGAAACACTAGCGAGAAATACGGTGTCACGGTGCCGGCAGAGCAAGCATACGCATGAGCTCTGGGCACCGCGCAATCGAGCACGGCTTCGTCCTGCAGTGGTCTTAAACGTGCTGTTGATGGGTAGCAAGAAAAGGTGTCAATGATGATCGCGACCAAGAGGAGGAAGTGGCTATGTTGACGACAAAGTAAGATGAGGTTGATGAGCAGAAAAAGAAAGTAATATGATGTGCTGCGATGACACTGATAAGTAGGTAAGTAGGAGGAATATAAATGAAAATGTGCAAACCTGTCTGCTACGTTCCCCTCGGGTTTTCCCATTTCAACCGCGGCTGTCGCAGCCAGACTTCGAACCCTCCACCTCGTGATGAGCATTATCAAGGTAAACTTAAGAATTCAGTTCTGAGGTCTTGCGTGCCATCTCATCAGAGGCATGCCCGTAGTGGTGGACTCCGAATTAATTCTGACCAGCAGAAGTTATCTTATGCGCACCTAAATCTAAGTACACGAGCGTTTCTGAATTTAACGCAGATCTAGATACATGGCCGCTGTGACCGGCATTGGACCTGCGACCTCGAGGTTAGCAGCCCGACGTCATACCCACTTAGCTACCGCAGCGGGTATACCCTGAATAAGGCCGTAACCACCGGGCCAAAGCACTCGAACACTCAAGGAACTCAGCGAGTGTGAAGCCACACAGGAAGGAGCACATATAAGGCGATGCTATCCCGCAGACCGCCTGTTCTGTTTCACAGCGGGCACGTCAGCAAAAAGCAAATCATACGCGCGCGTGCGCGCACACGCTTCCTCTAAAAGCTACCGCCACCACTCTTTTTGTGCGCTTCGTCTTGTTCAGTGGGGAAAAAAAATTTAGAATGTAACGTCCACAACTATCGCCGCGGGGTACAGCGAGGCTGAAAGCCTTCGCCCAAGAGCAGAAGATGTCGTTTTGCGACGCGTCAAAGTACACACGAATAGCTTTATTTTGTACCCGTCGTCGAGTTTCCCGCCGACCGGAACACTAAACTCGGAAAGCACGAATGTCGCGCGCGCTCGCACAAGTACGTTTCACCTGAGCCTTACGGTTATAGATACAGAGAGGGAGGGAATCTCTTGTTCTTTCGGCTTCCTGCGTACCGGCGCATGCAGCAGAAAGAGATAGGAAGGCGCGCCCGAATCAGACCGACGAAACCGTGGAGCACCTCGATCACAGCGAAAGTGCGCTCAGTCAAAGAGCGCGAAAGAAAGGCGACAATCTAATTTCGCTTCCCGGGTGCTCGCTTCCCCTCAGCACTTGCGTGCAGTGCAAAGAAACGCGCAGTACTTTTATTTTCTGTTAAAGAGGGCGCACGCTTGCGAGGACGGCCACGTTGTGTCAGTCTGTATCGAGTCACAAAAGCCCAGCAGCGGTAGCACTCAAGTTTTTTTCGTGCGTCCCAAAAGCTGCGAAGAATTGATGGAAGCGTGGTTACTAGGCAGCGAAAACACGGGAGTATGCGTTCCTCGCACGCGTAGGATTCCGTTTTATTTATTTATATTTCGTTGTGTCCGGCAGTGGTTGCATTGCGAAGGGACTAAGTGCTTGAATCTTAGTAGTGACACTCATGTGTCTCTGTACGTCTCTCTAGTTGTACTCTACCCGTCGATTCATCCTTTAGCATTTCTGACAATCATTAAAGTGACGACTTTTTATAGTGTATAACGTTCTCGTGCTTCTTTTTATGTCCTTACATTTGCACGTGTCACCGCGAATACACGTCCTACGAGAGATTTTCGAAGCTGGAGCATATACGTGGAACTATAGATAGAGCACATAACAAAGGATATAAGAGCGGAACACTTGAAGCAACATTTGTCAGTTCACTGTCTACATTGTACTATTGTTGTAGTCATGAGCTGCTTATGTATAGTTGTCATATACGCTTTCCGAAGGTGCAAGGTCAGAACGCATGACTCGTGATGCCTATAGATTAGCTAAATCTTTGATGTCGAAATTTAGTGAAAAATCCATAAAGCATATAATTTCCGCAACAATTACCAGCTGTATGAATACGAGTAAAAGTAGCTAAACGAACGGTCAAGGAAAATGGAGATAAAAGGCGAGGATGTAAACGCTGCCCACAATGCATAAAAAGCGTGGTTAACCAAATGTCAAAGAAATACTGGGCCTAATAGCTTATAGAAAGTGGAAACGAAAAATAAATCAGCTAGAAGTCCTCGCGCAATTAAAGGAGACGCATTGTAATTTTTTTTCAAACGCCTAAGTGACGCAATTAGTACCAGAATCAGGGCATATCGAGCAAGGAAGTCAGATTTTACCTGTTGATTTGCGGCCTGGTGCACTTAAGTTCTTTCACACTATGTCCAAACACCGCAGCTGCTCGTTTAAAGAAGCCCCCGTGTGAGCACACACATTCCTTCTTCCTTCCCCAGCCGCCCTCCACGTACACGCACACGCGCATATTGGAGCTCAAAATCTAGAGAGAGAGAGAGAGAGAGCAAATGGTAAATGAAAGGCAGGTAGGTTAACCAGGTCTGAGCCCGGTTGGCTACTCTACACCGGGGAAAGAGAAAATGGGAGGGAAAGATTTAAAAAAGAAGAGGAAGTCCACTGGGGATATCTATCGGTCACTCAGCCCGGATCACAGATGGTGATCAATCCGGTAGCTTTCAAATATCGCATCAGTGCTTTTGTGGCTTTCTGTAGCTACGATTGTGAGGCCAAGGTCCCAAGATCTTGTTCATAGTGAACGTTTTTCTATCTAACTGATTTAGAGCTGTGCAAAGGTCATGTCTTTCATATTCAAAAGATGGACATTAGCGCAGTAGATGTTCTATTGTCTCCTTGACACCGAAGGCATTGTACTCGGCGCTATCAGACATTCCAATCAAACACGTATTGGTGAATGTGATGCCCAAGCGTAAGCGGCACAGCATTGTTTCCTCATTTCGCGGAAGCCTATAGGTAACAGCCGCAGTTACATAGATGTGTCGAGGGATCGCAATCGATGTTGGGTGAATTCAGGTGTGTGGCACTTCTCAAATGCCATACGGTGAGCTAGCGTGCACAAATGTAGGGCTGCGTCAGTCCGCGATAAGGGTACAGAAACAAGGGTTGCACCTTCGTAATCTTTCCCTGCAGCTTCGTCAGCGAGATCGTTGCCGGAGATGCCGCAATGGCCCGGCAGCCTCTGAAACACGACGTCGTGTCCTTTGGCGATCATATATGATGGTGCCTTTCTCGTATCTCTGACAAGAGTTGTTCACAGGACCCGCGACGAAGAGCTGACAGAAGACATTGTAAGGCCGCCTTCGAGTCGCAAAATATTGCCCACTGATTAGTCGGTTGGTTGTTAATATAATCAACGGCACCTCGGAAGGCAACAAGCTCCGAGCCGGTCGACGTTGTCACGTCAGAAATCTTGTACCGGACGCTTATTGATTGTGATCGTACAACCACTGCGCCGGTGGAGCTGGTCTGGGTAGAAGAGCCATCCGTATATATGTGGACTCGGTCAAAGTAGAAAGTGTGCAAACAATCCAGAGCTGCTTGCTTCAAGGCCAAGGTAGGCAGGTCAGTCTTCTTTCTTCTCCCATGGAACCGTATAAGACGCACTTGAGATTGTTTTAAACACCACAAAGCTGAGACTGAACGTGCTGATGGTGTGAAGACCGATGGCCGGGAGGCACGATGGATGCTGACCACGTTGGAGAATGACGCCTGTGGTCGTCGTTCTGGCAGGCAGGCGAGAGAGCTTGATTGCATCTGTGAAACATGACGAATATGGGCCCTAATCGTGTCGGCGCCAATGTAAGTCGTGATGGGATGGTCTTGAGCTTATTATAATGGCCCCTGCTGTTGAGGCGCTCCTCGGGAGGCCTAGACAAACGCGTAGTGCCTGTGCTGGCACGCTCTGAAGTTCTCGAAGATTTGAGTTGCATGTTTTAGCAAGCACGGGGATATAGGAATCCGATAAAAAGTGCTCAGTACAACTCTAGCATGGAGCCCACTGACGAACCCCATGCTTTGCCGGCGATGAACTTGAAAACGGGAACAATAGATATGAGCTTCTTCATCAAGTGGGCAGCCTGAGGGCTCCAAGAGAGGTCCCGGTCAACAATGACACCCAAAAACCGACGATTTCTCTTGCAGGAGATAGGCTGGCCATTGATGCATACTGGATAACGAGACATCGCCGTTCGCGTAAAAGCGGCTAACGCACATTTTTCCGTCGATATGTTAAGGCCTTGTGTGCGAAGATAGGAAGGAGTTTTACTAAAGAGCAGCCGGGGCACTCTCAATAAAGCGTGCAGCAGCGCATTGTGGGTCAACAGTAAGTGCGTAATCTTTGCAACAGCTACGCCGCAGAACGTGATGTCAGCATGAAGCTGCAAACCTGAATGGTGTAATCTTCATCACTTGTCAAGACTTGCCGAAAAATGCACCGCCTTACTCGAGTAAGTATACGAGGGCTACTTTAGGAAAGGTGCTAAGAGCTGCCAAGCTGCGGACGGATGAGGCAGACGTTAGCTTTATAGACATTGGCTCACGCCCGACAAGTTCGTTAAGCCTCATCTGCAGTTACTGCATGAGGAGGGCCTCATTGCTTTTGTTTAAATAAACAATTATGCTGCGGGACAAGCTTCACGAGAAATAGAAAACCACGTATGAGGGGCAACGATCACTTCCAAGCGACTAAACGCATATATGAAGCTCCGCCCTTATTTAGGAAAGAGTGGGGGAGCGAAGCTGAGTACGGAGAGAAGCCGATCACAACCGCCTCTAATACGCTAAGTTGAGGAGCAGAAATGTGTTAATGAAGGCCGTTTCACGTCAAATAAAACCATCAGCCTAAGTCTATGAACATGCGCGCAGAAGCGCAACTCAAACGCTACAGAAGTACAACACTGTTCCTCTATCCATATATGTTGCCTATATAGATCAGAAGTTCCCTGCACGCTGAAATCCGCGCAGAACGCATCCGTGCGGGACAAGCGCCGACATCCATTAGCCACTAGACTGTAGTACGGGGCGTGACCAGCCACCATTCGGTGCTTCGGGCGACCAGAAAAGCCACTTAGGCGCGCTTTTGCTCTTTTGCGGGTCGTCTTCGTGGCCGTCGAAAGCAAAGCACTCGACGCCGCGCGTACGATGAGACCGCGCGAAAGTTTACGCTGCAGCGTGGCGGCGACCTCTCGCATATACTCATCTCGGCAGCTCACTCGAAGTTCCTTTTTTTCTTCCCTCACTCGCCCGAGTAGAAACGTTTATGCCACCACGCATGTCTGCTGCTGGGCATCCGCGCGCACTTCGGCGTTGTAGCAGTGGGGGTCTGCGTCTCTCTCTTGAGAGACGACAACAACCCTTGCCAGTCAGTTGGGGAGTGCGAGGCCTTTCCATCGCGTCCCGCTCCGTGAATGAAACGTGGGCGTGTGGACGCACTGGCTCGGAGAGCTCCGTGGGGTTGAAACGGGGGTCAGCAATCGTCGTGTTGTCCGTTAATGCCAATGGCTGTCACAATGCGTCTTTCTGGCTGGTGCCTTCTTTCGCTTCGTTCCCTTCCTTCGCGCTCCCATTTTTTTCTCTTATTCTTATTCTCTCCTTTTTTTTTCTTCTTGGACGGAACAGGGCTACAATAGGACATCCGAGAAGCCCCGTGCCACTCGCTGTGCTTCACTTCAACAGCCACCCTGACCGACCCTCCGATTTCGCCACCTCGCCGTTTCGTCCTCACACCCTCGTCGTCCGTCCGCCCCACAGAGCAGTCACTCCACACTGGCCACTAATTCAACACCCCTGCTGGCCATTGTCGAGTCGATTGGCAGCGCGGGCTCGTGTCCAGTTCTCGACGCTCCTTCACAAAGCAGTATAGTGGGGGGGAGGAAAGCAGTTGGGCTTGACCCAACGTTGGCTTGACCGACGTGTGTGACGGGGGGCCCGAAGCAAAACACGAAAATGTTCTCGGACACTACGTATACGGTGGACCTTGACCGCGGTGTGCGCGCGCGTTTCGCTGCAGGCGCGTTCGACGGTTCTGAAGGCTGGGGAAGTGTTCTGACTACGTTGGTCTGTTTGTTCAAGCACAATGCCGGCGTTCACCAGTGATAAAGGAAGAAAACGGAAACACGAAAGCCGTTTTGTGCGTCGTATATATATGCGTGAAAGCAAAGCGATTAAAGAGAGCTTTATTGGGGTAATACGAGCCCCCTGACGATACGGGGTTGGATGACCCCACCCTAAAACGGGCCGCGTTCGAGGAAAATCAGCACCGACCACAGCAACATTACATAAGTGAGCTTCAAAGGGTTTGCATGAACTGACCGTTTAGTTGTTCTAAGCGAAAAAAAATATGTTCTTCGAACTCAATCGTCCGTTCTCCTAAGTTTGTAACACTTCCGATTGACAGTAATATATACCCCTGTCACACAGGAAGATTTAATCATATCATAAGAAGCCAACAGTGTTTGTTGGCTTCTTATGATATGACTAATAAAAATCGGGCCCCTCGGTCAACCCCCTTTCTTCAGGAAGATTTAATGTCATTCGAATGGAATGGCATTCGATGCACAGAATGCCATTCAGTCTCTTGCGGTACTACACAGTAAAATGTAATGGCATTCGCAAATGATAGCAATGACGATCTGGAACAAGATTTGTGAAATTCAAAGAAATTTGCTGTCTATTAAACGCGTTTAACTCCCGCGAGTTCTTTTAAAACGGACGAAAACATCTTGACGCTAATTATTCACAACAAAAAGCACTTCGATCAAGACATCCAATATGGCCGACAGCCGCAACAGACTCCTGATGCAAAGAGTAATAGCGCTTAAGCACAGCCCGTGGTGAAAATATCATCACGTCGGAAATCATTATTCATTTTATAAATCTAAAGAATTATCTTCTGACTTTGCTGACGCACGCATTATTTTTTCGCGTTGCGTGTCGCTGTTGTCTATCTGGGGTTGTTGTCTGTTGTCTGTTGTCTGTCTGTTATCTGTTGTCTATCTGGGGTTGTCTATCTGTTGTCTATCGGTTCGAAATCGAATGCGAATGAGTTCCCCTAACTCATTCGAAGGCAAATGTCATTCCATTCGAATGACGTTAAATTTTCCCGTGTAAATCCCGATTAGTGGGATTATATGCGAATACCATTCGATTCGAATGGCAATAAATCTTCCCCTGTGACAGGGGTATTATAATATATTTTCCCTTTTCAGTTTTTGTTGAGATCAAAGCGTCAATGAAGACGAGGACTCCAAAAAGTTTGTTTTTCGGCCACTATGTTTCGGGAGCAAAGCACTGCTTTCGATCGTGATTTACATCAACTTACAAAGTATGGCCACAGCTTAAGTATGTCTTCCAGGCCGCGTCGAATGCTTAGGCATTTGTTCAATATACGATATCGAACTAGGCGCGGGTTGTAGTGCCGTGAAAAACTCCCTTGAATGTAGCTGGCGACCTATACTTATTAGGAACAAATCATTTTCGCGGAAGTGCGTACTCATTATACGATTGATCGTTAATACGAGGAAAGCATTGAGAGCAATTGATTACTGAATTGGAAGAATTTTAATCCAATCTGCAGTTTCAGGGTGGCTAGACGAAGTCGGGCAAATAAGCAGATGCAACTAAAACAAGCTCGAACAGGCTGCACAGCGTAGCCAAGTATGCCCGAAAACGAGCGCAAATAGCGCAGTCACGATACCTTTAATTGAGAGTGCACTTTCTATATTATCGCTTCATTCATGCTTTAGCAGATTACTGATCTTAGTAAAACCCGCAGGAAAAACTGTCGATAAGCAGGCGCTGTCACTTACAGCAACGCTTCCTTGCAAAAAAAAAAAAAAAGAAAACGATATAGAGACAGATTTTGAATTGGTCTTCTAACGTTTTCCGAAAATGTTAGGCGTAACGTTAATAGACAGGAAGAGAGCGGTGTGGAGCAGAGAAGAAACGGCGATAGCCGATATTTCAGTTGACGTTATAAGAGAAAAAATATGGAGCTGGGCAGGCCATGTAATGCGTAGGTTAGATAGCCGATGAATGAGAGCCAAGGGAAAGGAAGCGTAGTCAAGGAAGGCAGAAAATTAGGTGGGTGATGAAATTAGGAGAAGTTGTAATCAGCTAGCGTAAGACAGGTAATTGAAGATAGCATGGGAGAGGCCTTCGTCCTGCAGTGGACATAAAAGAAGGATGATGATGACGACGACGACGACGACGATGATGATGATGATGATAATGATGATGATGATGATGATGATTTTGTCCCGCGAGAGCTTTGGATATACACGAATGCTCCAATCGAGACCAGCTGGAAATTTGATTATGCCGAAAAGGCTCGTGAATGCGAAAACATTAATAGAAAACTGCTTAATAGAATGTGTTGCTGTGCTAGTTGGTTCATATTTTCAGGAGTACCAAGCGTACAGCTTAGACCGATGTGCGCTTCACGACCGTATACGATTATCCTTGCCGCTTGTGCACGGTTCGTTCGGTGCATATTCGTTGTTTTTTATGCGTGCGCTGCCTGCTCCGAGTAAACTTTAGTTGCGATTTGGCGCTTGTCTTTTATCCATCTTGTTTAGGTTTGTCTTATGTGGGCGCTTGATAAACTTGCGTATCGCCCCCCCCCCTCCCCCCCCAAAAAAGCTTGCTCAACGGCGTAAAGGATTAACTATACAAATGCATGGCTGGTTTCAGTGATGTACATCAGTAGTGCTCGATGAAATTGTTGGTTTAGTGCTGAAGAAACTCGAATGTCAACAAACCTAGTAAACCGCGACAAGCGACAAACATTTCACAAGCGACTCAAGAAATGCAGCGTCTCCAAGTCGGTGAGTGGGACAGGGACGCACATTATGTTTCACGACGAGTAAGGAGTCCGGAAATCGACAATTAATCTCTTTATTGCCTTTCCCATTCCTCTCTCTCCCTCTCTCTCTGCTGTATAAGCGAGTGACGTGTCGTCATATGATGCACATGATCGATGATGTTTTCGTGTGGGCGAGTTGTGGTTGGGATGGTGCAGTCATGAAAGACCAGCTGACCAGTAACATTTTGCACGTTGTGTCCTATGGGATTAATATCGCTGTGCTTTCCTTTATACGTTACTTCTCACACCAGTGTGAAATAGCAATATAAAGGGACACTTCTGACTGCCCCGAATTACCAGGAAGCTTTGCATGCCGAGATTACTGAGGCATGATGTGCGATCATATACAGGTACAGCAAAATAGCCCACAATTCATTTGTTTTATCGTAATGCCCCCTCCCCCCCCCCCTACTTTTACCATCAACCCTTTCCTTCTATGTGGAGCAGCAAGTCAGAGGCATGACCTCCGGGTCAACCTCTCCACCTTTCCTCCCTCTCTCACTCCGGGTTTTGAGCAAGACTGACTCAGAGCATTGAACACCGAATGACGCACAATTATAATGTAGCGAATATAGATTTCATGCTTAGGCGCAGAATGTACCAAGTGTTTACTTTTTTAAAAGTGAATTCGGGTGACCTGCGATAACAACAATCCTATACGCGAACATTCGAAAACTCTAATTCCAAGGCAAGCGTAGAGAGAACAGCCTATAATTAATACTATATATTAAGTGCAAGACATATCTAAACTTGACTGTCCTAAACGAATATATTCGCTTAGGACAGTCAATGCTGGTACTATGTATATGAAGGTATTCAACTGCTTAAAAATAGAGCGTTTGTAGCTTCAGTCGGTTATTAAAGACAACACTGCGGAATAAACTTCCTCCAAACATTGAATACTTGATTGTAAAACGTCCGATATAGTAATTGATAAGGGTACCCACTGTGGTCACAATACCCTCTGGGGCCGCTCAGCGATTATAACGGTCTCCTGCTGAGCTCGAGGTTGCGGGTGCGATTTCCTCTACAACATCGAAAGGACCTACCGTCACAGAAGAAAGCCGTGCAAGCGCTATTGCGCTTTTTGCGATCTACCGGCCTGAGTGAACGACTTTAACTGGAACGCCTTTTTGTGTGTGTGCCTCCATGTGTGCGTGTTTTTTTTTTCCTTTTTTTTAGCGTTTTCCTCTCTGTCATCTTTCTAACCCCTATCCCCCATCCCCAGTGTAGGGTAGAAAACCGGAGACTCATATCTGGTTAACCTCCCTGCCTTTTCTCTCCATTCTCTCTCTCTCTCCTCTCGCGGCGTTCTGACGGAAACAGAATTTAGAAAAAAAGGAACCTTAGCGTACGCTGTACATTTGATGTTCAGGAAACGAAACTTATAACTCGGAATCCTCCGTATATCGCCATCTCTTGCCGTCCAGGTGTAGCTGGTAAACGTAAGAATCTGTGTAAAGAATGAGCGCATTTTCAGTCGCTTCAAACCGTGTTTTGTATATCCTACTCACATATCGGAGATTATCGCTATGTGATAAGACGTCGGACAAGACAGCATACAACTGCCAGTCAAGAGCGCGGTATATTTCAGCTTCGGATCTCGTTGTCCGTGCCCAAGTACCGCTAGAACCGCGAACAACTGAGCAGCTTCCCCCATACAGACACTGCTATACGACGACAGGGCAGGGCATACCGGTGGCGATGCCATCGACATTCTCAGACGGGGCTCAGCTGTGAAGCCCCTTGCCGGGCCGGCACAGACATCCCCGACAGCAACCTCCTCCCCCTCCCCTACACGCCCTTTCCTGACACCCCCATTACGCCTATATAGCCGAGGGTTGTGTGGTCAGCAGAGGGGTGTCACGGCAAATATAATGGAATCGCCGGGAGGGCAAACGGGAGGGCATAGGTACAGAGCGAAGTGCGCGTGAGCTTTTTTTTTATATATAAAGCGGAAAAGAAAAGCGCTGTCCCCTCTTCCGAAACTATTTGCTACACACCAAAAACTGCAGTCTTCGGACGCATGCGTCCTTACAATATATAGTAAGCATATACAGACGTGCCTCCGTACCATTTTTTTTACCCCTCTTAGGCTATATGGTCTTCCCCAATGGCGCAATGTTTTCTTTCGGCTTTTAATATTTCCGATGCCTATAGATGCGAAGAAGTGTCTATCGTGTGTGCATGGTCAGTGAGCCAGAAACCACGGCCGCATTTTTTCTTACTTGTCGATTCCCTTTTTATTCCGGCTAAGGCATATATGCGGTTGGGGTCAGTCGCTCTCGATTCACTTAAGTGGTTCAGCGTTTACTTAGGCGTGCTCGCGTCGAGAAGATGGGAGTTCTAGTGCTATTGGAAGAAAGAAGGAACGCGGGGTGCGAAGTGGGGCTCAACCTCCCTCTCTCTCTCTCGTGAATGTTTTGTGCACATCGATCGGTATGTGCAAAATATACACCTGGCTTTTCCTCCTCCAGAAAGTGTGTGTGCCGAAGGTAGAACCCGCACTCGCAACGCCATTTCTTTGGGCGCCACATATTGTTTGTGCTGTCGAATTTGTGGCATTGTTCACGCCTTGACCGTTTAGGCGTCGGCCGCTCAAGAACGTCTGTTCGATTGGTCTTTAGGTTTCTTCTTTCAGCTTTTTTTTTTTTCTCTCTCTATAATTTCTTTGGTCTGTGGTTGCTTCAACGAGATCATGCGTGGCGCCCTGTGAGTGTCTCGTGGTGTCTGGCGCCGCGCCAAATGTTTACACTGCCGTCGCTCTTCGCATTTCCACCGACAGGCGGAGTGGTTTCCACTCCGGCGTGCTTCATGCATGCGACTTGAAGGAGGCGGGCATAGCGACCCTTTGCGATCCCAAACGCGCGAAAAGGGAGGCAAAATGGCTCAAATGTGAAAGAACGGATTGTTTGCTGGACTGCGCCCTCCGCCTCTCGGTTCGGTCTTTTTTTTTCCTTTTGTGCATGCATACTTGGCGACGTTACTCACTCATGTATGATAGGCACACTTCTTACGACTTTGCCAAAGCGAGATGAGAGAAGAGGGCAAGTGAACTATGCCTAATGTGCCAACTGCTTCACTTTTGGGCTTTAGAAGGCCGATATTTGGGTCGAATGTATGCTGCAGACAGACTAAAATGTGTCAAAGACGAATCAATTTTGCGAATATCGTAACCATATATAGGACCGCAAAATGTTTCTCTCATATTTTCAGAGTCATGGTCTCAAAGCTATCGCCGCTGCTGATGGTTGGTAGCCTGCATATTACACACGGGACACGCCTCAAAATCTGTCTCTTGACTTGAACATATGTGTAGCGCTGAAAAAAGAAAATGAGAGAAAAAGAGAATAGGAAAGCAGTCTTTGTCAAAGCTGGCTTCACTGAAATAGAAGGTGCTCAAGGAAGAAGCCCCATTTCAGTCATTCTCTTCTTTCTGTCCAAGCAGGTGCTGAAAATTGTCACGCGCGCCTGTCTTAAAGGAAACTAAATTATGTAAATCGTAATATTTCTTATTCTTCAACGAATAAATAGGCGCACTAGCCCAGCATGTCCCTAACCCATCCACTAGTGCTTCAGCACCATAACTTGCATCAATGTCATGTCGAGCCTCCCGTTCGACATGTCAGAGCGACCTCAAACAGCTCGCTTAGGTGTCAACGGGCACGGATAGCTCTGCTAAATGATCTCATGTGCAGTCTGCCTCAAAAGTATACGGAACACGGGTTTTAAAAAAATGAGGAGGGACAGAGAATTCTTCTTTTCACATATTCAGCCTTTAAGGCTTTCTTGCGACCTATACACATAGTGAACCTATAAATTATAAACTTCATACCGTAACCGAACGCAAATCCACATTTATGTCAGTGAGTGAGTGAGTGAGTGAGTGAGTGAGTGAGTGAGTGAGTGAGTGAGTGAGTGAGTGAGTGAGTGAGTGAGTGAGTGAGTGAGTGAGTGAGTGAGTGAGTGAGTGAGTGAGTGAGTGAGTGAGTGAGTGAGTGAGTGAGTGAGTGAGTGAGTGAGTGAGTGAGTGAGTGAGTGAGTGAGTGAGTGAGTGAGTGAGTGAGTGAGTGAGTGAGTGAGTGAGTGAGTGAGTGAGTGAGTGAGTGAGTGAGTGAGTGAGTGAGTGAGTGAGTGAGTGAGTGAGTGAGTGAGTGAGTGAGTGAGTGAGTGAGTGAGTGAGTGAGTGAGTGAGTGAGTGAGTGAGTGAGTGAGTGAGTGAGTGAGTGAGTGAGTGAGTGAGTGAGTGAGTGAGTGAGTGAGTGAGTGAGTGAGTGAGTGAGTGAGTGAGTGAGTGAGTGAGTGAGTGAGTGAGTGAGTGAGTGAGTGAGTGCAACTTTATTGAAGAAACAAGCGCACTGCAGGCCTGGGCTTAGGCCGCGCCAGGGGTGGTAGAGAGACCCTCTCTCCCAGCGGCCTCTCGGGCCTCCCTTGTGGTAGTCTGTCAAATACGAGAGAGCATCTGCTTTGATCATGGCCACTATCTTTCACTCTCTCACAGCTGTGACAAAATTTAATGTTCTGCCCGCTTTGCGACCTAACCTTCCTGTTACATCCCCTTTTCTCGTTTTTGGTGCAAGAGTAAACAAGGCGCATCTTCCAGCTTTGTGCTGTCATTTCCAAACTGAAGTGGTTCTATTATCGCCGCTTCTTTCGCTCCGAATCAATTTCGGCTCCCTGCTCCCCCGTCTCCTTTTCTCCCAAAAGAAATTTCCGACCGTTGTCGACGCATATACCAAGGTAAAGGAACAAATTGTCCCTGCATACGGCGCGCTCCGGCGCTTTCCGCGTAATTTTCTCTTGATTCTCCGTTTCGCTCGCGTCACTGGCTACTGAGCTCAGCTGTCAGCCTCACCTGCAGCCCCTAAACGCGCACAGCGGACCGCCGTCCGCGACAGCTCACGTCGGGCAGTGAAAAGGAAATCCGCTTATAATCCTTCGGATTGCGGACAAAGCGTGCACAAGGAGGATTAGACGGGCTTACACCGAGGATTTTACCGCCTCCCCACCTCCCTCTTGTGGCAGTCAAGGAAAGAAAAAAAATATGTGGTTAGTAGCGTTTAAACCTCGTTTGCAAGGATGGCATGCGTGTATATATATGTAAACAGATTACTGGCGGCACGCTCTTCTCAAGCCCTGTCGCGGCCGCTTTCTACTTTGTATAAAGAATGCGCTCTCCTCTGCCATACAAATGACGCTGCGGTTCAAACGCATGCCGGACTTGATGTGTCCTGACCGACAGGCCATTTTCCTTCAAGAAGGGAGTCTTGAATGCGCTATGCTCGTATACATACAATAGCTGCAACACAACATAGCGTTTAACTGGATTTGCACCCGGCTGCGCAAACAGTGCGTCTCTTGGAATCGCGCCGACGCCTCCCCATTGCCGCTATATACGTGAACAACGACCACCTCGTACAGTCGGTAGCAAAAGTTGGCGGCATGGGGTCACAAACACGACCCATAGCTGGGCGCATGCGACACGTGAAGCTCTCGGCCAGTGTGCATCTTCTCAGTATACTCGTGGCCATTCTGTCTTAATATTTCTTTTAATATTCTAGGCTTTTACATGCCAGGGCCACGATATGGGTATGAGGCACATCGTATTGGGAGACTCCGGAATCATTTTGACCCCCTGAGATTTGTTAACGTGCACCCAATGCACGGTACACGGACGGTCTTGCATTTCGCCCTCATCACAATGCGGCCGCTGCGGCCGGGATTTGATCCCACGCCCTGAGGCTTAGTAGCGCAACCCCAAAGACACTACGCCACCACGGTGACAAGCATTCTTTCTTTGGAGTGCCGTGAAAGTCTGCAGGTTATTCTTCCTCGCAGTGTACCTTACAGAGTGTAACGCAGGCGTCTTTGCCCCATAATTTAAGGAATCACGGTGTAAATTGCAAGAACTACTCTACAAAGTGAAGCATTGAACTCGAGGATCCACTGGAACTCATTTCTTTTTCGAGCCTCAAATGCTATAACATTTTCCCTGATGATATGGCTGGTTTTCGACGTGGACGGTCATCAATTGACAGCGTCATTGATCTTGTGACCTCCGTACAGCAACGCAAAGCTAATGAAGCATCTCTCTGTGGCACTCTTCTTAGACGGGAAAGGTGCCTGTATACGACAACAAAACCCACAAAGCCATTCTCAAAACTCTTGAGGCTGCAGAACTTCTAGGCCACGTCTCTAGATGGATCAGTAGCTATCTCTCAAGGAGATCGGTGTTTCCTTTTACAGAAGATGGCCCGACAAATAGATATGTTTTCACTCGTGCTGTCCCACAAGGCGTAGTGTTGAGCCCAACTCTTTTTATTCTAGTTCTAGTGGGGCTCACCGAAACGCTACGACCGACGGCTATATGTCTCACTCTACGCCAATGATCTGAATCTGGGTGTCCGGCGTGATATGGCCACAAGTTCGCGCTAGAATACAGAAAGCGGCAACCCTGAGAGCGGCATACCTTCGCCGACAAGGTCTGACAATATCTACAGAAGAGTGTGCCCTAATGGCATATACACGAATGAATGAATGAATAGAATTTATTGATTGGAAAGACAAAGAGGTCGACCTGAGCTAGTGCGCTCTAGTCTGCTACTCTGCACTGGGGAAGCGGGAAGGGGAGTGAAAGTATTGGGATGGATGATGATGATGCGAAAATTGATGTATTTCTAACTGGTGTGCATCGAGGGCCAGTCGACTGTGTATAAGAAAACTGACAGGTTCTTAGGCGTTATTGGGGACCATGTGCTCACTTGGATTCCCAATGTCTCCTACAGGAAGAAAAACTCATTTATGTTGAGAATATCTTTAGATTCATAGCTGGAAAATAGTGGGCACCATCCGTGCTCTCCATGAGCTATGTAAATGGCACTTTTTTCTCAGATTTCTTCGACACAGTCTTGTCCAACACATGCAAGACTAATCTTCTTGCACTACAGAGCGTACAAGCCCAAGCACTTCGGACATGTCTTGGCCTCCCGAGACATTCTTCGACAGCTGCAACGATTCTCATTGCACAGGAACGTCCGATCACCACTTATGTCGTCGTTGATACGCTAAAAGCGCACATTCGACATCTTTCACGGCTACTATTCCACCACTTAACCGGTTTGCCAGCGTGAAGACCACAAGCTACATATAAAATTTGTGCGGTAAGGTCCCCCTTCATATGGTGGGGGGGGGGCAACCCCTTTCCTTAATTTCCTTACAGTTCCAAAAAACGTGCGCCCCTGCTAACGTTAGCCAAGCTGCTCAACGAAAAAAAAAGACAAAAAATTATGCGTGGCTCTGCTATCGCAAACACCAGAGACCAGTGGAGCTGGGCGAAGGCCAGTAAAGTAGTGCCAAACCGCACACAAGACACACGAGCGCAGACTACGCGTCCCTACGGAGTCCGCCAAAGGCGTCTATACTACGGCGCCCGCGATGCGCGTGGCCAACGCCGTAGTAGACGACGCGGTTGTCTCCGCTCTGTGCGGAGTGGCGGGCGAGGAGGACATCGAGGCACCCTAGCAACCACCGGAGAAGAACGCCCCTCCTCCCTCGCCTGACCTCCCCTGCCTTGGGGGCCACAGGAGAGGGCACGCACCTGGGCCGCATTCCTCTGACGTGCGCGCCGCTCTTTCTCCTCCGCCAGGCTCCACCCACCCTCGCCGCGTCGCCATGCTTCATGATGCTATCTTTATACTCTGCTTTCCCTCTCTCTCAGCTCTCTCTCCCCCAACTAGGTGAAGCTGCGGACGTCAAGAGAAACCCAGCGAGGTTCTAACAGATCCACTGTAAAATACGGTATAAGGTACAATTGTAAGACCTACGCTGTTCGCTCGTCAAACCTCTGAAAACCGAACACCGCAGGTCCTAAAACCATATCTTGAACCACGTTCTTTTTCTTATTTTTCCATTGAAGAGTTTGGCTAACATTATCTGGGGCACTCTACAGATTCAATAAGAGTGATTAGAACAACTTCATTGCGATTCCCAAGAAGAGCTATCAGATTATAATCTGGGTTGGATTATTGTTCTATAAGTTAGTAGTTTTACAGAAGGAAATGTCTGTGCTAGATTCCGTTTGAGGTAACCCATAGAGTTCGGTTGGCATTGTTAGTAATCTTGGCGATGTGTCTTGCCCCAAACTAGGTTCTGCGAGAGATTAATGCCAAGGTAAATTGCGCAGGGGTGCACGCGAAGTGATATCGTTGGCATTAAGAGAGTATTGACATGCTGGGCAGTCATGCCGTCTATGAAAATAAATCAAGTATGTTTTCCTAGTATTCACAAGCATCAACCAGTCGCGACACTATTGCTTTAACTAATTTTAGTGAATTGTTTTGGAGAACCAGGTTATGAGTTACGTCAGCAATTGTGCGAAAAATGACGCAATCATCTGCGAACAGGCGGATTTTTGAGGACATATTAGTGGGTACGTCTTTAACTTAAATTAAAAAAAGGCATAGAATCAGCTATAGTGCCTTGTGAAATGCCAGATGAAACGGAAGGTAGACTTTAGAAGTAATTTTGCATGCTTAGCAAGGAAATCTAATACATTATAGGACAAAGAGCAAACGCTTACATAGGACTTTGTCGAATATGTGTTTAATGGCATTCGATACAGGTGTGATGCAGCCTAGAAAAGTTATGACAGCAGAAAGCATCATTATATGCAACCAAAGGCACATCAGCGGAGTTTAAACGTGGGTCGAACGTTAAAAGAATCTAATGCAAAGCGACGCGGCGTGCGGCCGTCTCATAAAGGCAGTACGTATCATAATCAACTCTACCCAGTTACTCCTCCTTACGTAACAGAATAAAATACATACATACACACACACACACACACATACATACATACATACATACATACATACATACATACATACATACATACATACATACATACATACATACATACATACATACATACATACATACATACATACATACATACATACATACATACATACATACATACATACATACATACATACATAGCGGCTCAATTTCGCGTGCGCAAGGGGAGGAAGTGCGCCGTATTGCATCGCGCGCATTGCACCATGGCCCCCGGGGGAGGAGATCGAGCGGGGGCGCTGTACTTAGGCCGCGCGCTGTCGCGCGCGCTTTATCTAGGAAGCGATCTTGCTTGGGAGCAAAGTCTAGGTGGACCGAAGGGTCGTAGCTTTGCGTGCGCTGTGTTCTCACCACTGAGTTTGCGTTGGAGCGATAGACAGCACAAACGTCACTTCGCTCGCTGCTGCTGCCGAGATTCCTCATACCAGCTTTTTCACAGCGAGTATCCACGGTCATCGAGTGCGGACACTTGCTGTTTCCCTGTGTGTGCTGACATCACGTTAGGTACTTTAAATAGCAAGCAAATGTTTATAAGGGGAACGTTCTACTCCGGCGGCTGCTGCGTGTGGCGCAGCCGCGCGAACCCTGTCTTGAATACGATCTGTGATGCGGACAGTGTAGGCATCAAGGCACACCGAGGGCCAATAGCGTCGTCAGCGCTATATAGCACCTATACGCCTGCTCCTCACCCTCGTTCAAGAAGTGAAACGTCACTGTAACGTTCTTCACGTCCTTACGAAGCTCCGCCGAATCACTTTGGCCGAATGGCATGGGAGAGAGAAAAAAAATGGTGAAAAGAAAAGAACGAGAATGAAGACGGAGAGGATAAGGGCAAACGATTACGGGATCCAGCTTTTCAGAGAACCAGCGCACGCGCCAGCATGCACGTCTCTTCACGGTGCGGCACAACGCGGAAAAGTGCAGCGTCGAGAGTTTCGCACACGCTCGCACACACTGTGGCGCGCACGCGCGCGCGCGAGCGCTGCAGTGTGTACCAAACGCGAATAAAGCGTTTACACGCGAATGCGCAGTTGCTCCTTCTAACGACGGGGTACAGGGGGCAGGAAGCTGGCGGCCCGGATCGGTCTTCTTCCACGCGCGCCCATTTTAACAAGCGGCGCACGCTCCGTAGATCATGAAAAGGGCGCATCAAAGTAAACACGGACTGCCGCGGGTGCTGTGCGGCGCAGAGACATCGTCGTCGCCGAGAGCGGGGCACAGATACAGGACCCAAAACACACACGCACATGCACCAGCAAGCTGGCAAAAAGATACTATAGAATTAAAGAAAAAAAAAGAACGAAGGAAACGAAAGGAGGGCACAACTGTCTCCATGCAGACGATCGACTTCCGGTGTCTTGGGTGCTTCCTTCCGGTACTTGATTGGGGGGGAGGGAGGGAGGAAAAAAGAGACAACAAGAAAGACTACTGATCGCGCCGCTATGGGGATGGCATGCACGCGGTCACGCCACCCGCTCTCTGCCACCGGTGTTCCTTTCTTTCTAGCCGCCCCCATCCCCATCAGTCCCTTTCCCTAACTTCCTACCTCGCAACATGCGGAGGAAGGTGCGTCCCGTGTATCACATAATGATGCGCCACCGCCCGCCCTGCGTCCGAGTCGATCCGGATGTGCGCATCGGGAATGTCACCGTGGTCTCTCGGTTTGTTTTCCTTGCGGATCACGTGGTTGGGCAGAGAGGACACTGGCAGTGTTGGACGAACGGGTCGTGAGCGGTGGGAGTCTCTCTTCGTCCTCTAATCTATACCAGCGCCCACCTGGATCAGCGCGTGCCGCGTAATGGTGGGAGATGGCGCGGCCGTGCTGCCTTGTGCAGCTGCAGACATATCTCACGATGATGACGTCGCGCCGAGGATACAAAAAAAAAAGGGGGGGGAGGGGGCGCAAGCGTGCCACGTGCCATTTGAAAGGCATGTAAGCGTCCATAATCTGCTTCCCTCTTCGAGCAGCCTATGAGTTCGGGGCACTCAAATGGGGTCGTTCGGTTTGAACAATTATTTCAAGGCTATGTGGCATGACGTTCTAATCCTCGCGTAGTGAGCATCGCCCGTGTATCGTTGAATATTCTTGGCCGAATGATAGGTCGACGAGCTAAAAGACAAATTTGCTATACTGTACACATATATATGTATATGCGGTAGAGGGAGAAGCAGGTGGTTTTAGTTAATGATGATCATAATTGTAAAAAGAAAGAAATAGCGAGGTTATTGCCACTACCTCCAATCACTATACTTGTTATGTGAGTACTCGCGAAGCGATGTGAACTCTTAGTCGACTGCGCTCGTGCGAGATTGCATAGATTACTGGTATCAACCAGACCATAAATGCATGCGAGTGTCAGCGGGAAATAGAGACTGGCAGGACTTCTCGCCTCCAGACTAAAGTCAAGCCAAGTATTGCCAAGCAAGCGTGCTTCATGGGATGCGCGTGCCACCTTCACTCGACGCTTCTCTCATGTCTTATCGGCCGTGCCGACAGCCCGAACTGCGAACACTGCCAAGTGTTCGAGGCTCTCCAACATCTGTTTTGCGTCTGCCCTCTCTACTCATAACAGCGGAAGATGCTGTCTTCTGCGCCTGCAGGCAATGGTAGGAAGACATTGTCTGAAAGTATTATTTCGTCCGCTATGTGTGAGCGCCCAGTATACAACAACAGCTACAAGAACTACTCTGGAGTGTTTGAAGATCACTGGACTTGACTCAAGGCTTTAGGAAACCGGTGTGTTAGATTATATATATATATATATATATATATACGCATCCCTTCTTCCTGTCCTCATCGGCATCTTTCATCACTCCTTTCTCTCTCCTTTTTTTTCCCCAGTGCAAAGTAGCAGGCCAGAGAATGCTAGCTCAGGCCGACCTCTCTGCTCTTCTAATAAAATATCGATCTCTTGTTGCGCGAAGTCTTGATATGATGATATATATCGGGGACTAATTACTGGATGACGTTCGATATCGTTCAAAAATAAAAAGCTCTAAATTTTTTTTAGACCGATGACAGTCAGGACCGCGGCACTGCAACTCCTGTACATATTGGCTTAGTAGTCTATATTCCGATTCAGGGGGCATCAGCACAGAGTTACCGCTACAGCAACTCATGTAAGTATGCCTTCGCGAAGGTCGTTCAGTTTCTACATGAACCATGCAGCTAGCTAGCAGCGCTCTAGACGTTATAGTACTCTGAATCTGGAAATAAATTTTGTTATGCACTCACAGTAGAGACCACGTGCAGCTTCCTTTATGCGTGCTTTTATTCACACTCCCCTGAAGCCTCTTTGAAAACACTCCGTGCCCGCCAGTAGGAAGCGTATACTTCGGAAGGTCACTGCGGTTACAATGTCTCTTTTCGTCTGACCGTTCATATGCCAGAAGGACACGAACGACCACGGATTTTAGCGATTTGTGGCAGTGGCTGTGTAACAACAGCTGCCAGGAATGACAGGGAACATGCATCCTTAAGCCAGGCGTAAAATACACACGACGTGAAGCTTTTTTTTCGGGGAGGGCTCGGGCAAGGCGCACCTCCGATTAGTTCCGAACGACGACACCCACACAAATGCGCCAGCACTCGCAATCCCGTATGGCTGTCCCCGCGACTGCGCTTGTGTATACGTAGCACCGTACACGCTTTTTCAGACGAGCGTTATACGAACTGCACCGAATGGATGGGCCCTCCCGCGTCGATGTGGCATTGCGGATTCCCGGAGGTACATGCTGTATCGGACGGGAGCCTTTCGCCAGTTCACACTCGATGCAGTTACGTTACTATACTTTTTCTTTCTAGTATAGGGGAAGGGGGGGGGGAGCATTGAAGAGCAATACTAAATCAGTTTGGGTTTGATAAATATTTCTTAAATATTTACTTGTCCATTTTTTCTTTCGGCGCACAAAGGTTCGTAATACAAGCATATTAAATGCTGAGCAATTTTCTTTTTGGCGCCTATACTAATGAGCATTGTAAAATTTTTATTCTTTTCTTTCAGTGGGTACGGTTACGAGTGTCCTATTCTGCATGCGCACGCATATTTACTTACTAGGCCCATCATGAGTGTTTTCTGTTGTTATTTATAGAGATGTGCAAGTATTCGAAATTCTGACTACGAATTGAATACTCTTTGCATTTTGACGTATGTTCAAGCAAACTTCACATTTTACTCTCTTTAGAAGCAATATATTTGATATTTCACTCGATATTCGGAGGTCGTATTTCTCGGATATTCGCATTGAATTCCATTTGGAAATTTCTCTATTCGAAAATCCCTAGTTATTTTACTTCCTGTGTTTCATCCACTGTTTGAATGAATGCATTTACGTCGCATTTTGGTATCTGCTTTCACACGTCCTATACCTGTAAATTTCAAGCTCAAAACTGGGGGTGATTGTACGGCTGTTTGGGCACACACGAGCTCGAGATGTCTGCAACACCTTATCGCCAAGGGACCTCCGATTCGATGCTAGAAATAAACCTTGACTTCACTTCACTTGAATGTCGCGCCGAAACCTCAGCGTCGTTTGAGCGTCACACTGACGTGAGTATTTCTATGTATGCACCCCCCTCCCCCCCCTCCCCCGTTCTTTTTTTTTTGTTACCTGGCCGGCCTTCAGCGCAAGGACATTTCTCGAAACTTGCTTGGTTTCTTTAGAACGCAATGTCATCCATATTGACTTGGTAAACAGTTAACTACATAACCACGAACAGACTTTGTCCAAATCGATGACGTCACGGGTAGCCCGAGAAAAGAAACTTCAAGCTGGCGTGGCCACACGTTTCTCGCTTTCGCTTGCTTCTGATGGGGGATTTACCAAGCCTCCGCTCAGGTAAAAAGTGATCTTAGCAAATGCGAAAGCGTAATTGACTGATACAGCTTATCTTGAGATATATCTCTTAAGCTCCTTTTTAGGCAGGGGTGCCACGCGGTGCACTTTCGATAGTGATCGATCCTGATCGATCACCTGTATTTTGTGACCGGTATATATATAAGTTTAGTTACAGTATATACAATGAGTTACAATTTCCCTCAGATTTTGGCAGTTTTATTGGTCATTAAGCAAGATAGAAATACATTTATTTAGGCTTTCTTATCTTTTATATTTTTTTAGGTCATTGGGTTAGAAAGAACGGATTCTCAGATGAAAAGAAACACAGTTAGAAAGTCTCTTACCCCTGCAGTATTGAATAAAAGGGGGGGGGGGCTTTTGTTTTGGTTTTGGTTTGTTGATAGCTGAAAACCTTGCCAGGCAGCGCAAGAAACACGGACAAAGAAGACACTAGTACCCAGGACGGGTGCAAGTATAGAAATAAGCAGGAGCGTCTCTTACGTCGTCTGTCTAGAATACTTGAAGACGCGAAAGTTTGGTGCAGGTCCCGGGTAATATTTAACGATTCTATGGAGTGGTGCTTAATTCGGCTACGCTACCACCAAGTTCGGCTGGTCGGGAGCGATGGATGAAAAAAAGAAAGCAGTAGAGTCACGAAAAAAAAGGCTCGTTGCACTATGCTGCCTATGCACTATATACGCAATGTGCGCAAGACATTCTATTCGCGTTTTTGTTCAATATAAACCGGCACTATACTTCGGGGTATATGTGAATGGGCCTGGCCACAATAACCACGCAATGCCACAGACATTCAAACTTTATGGCTCAGCGATGGGCAACATGCGGATCTTATCTCTCCATGCTCTTATCGGGTCTATATAGCTTGCGGCTCGAAAGAGGCTATACTTGACAAAGCAGTCATGGTGCGCTCCGATATAAATAAGTGCGGCATTATGTGCTCGCGTCACAGACACATTAGCTCGCTTTGCACAAACACGTTGCTCCGTCTGGTAAACTTTCCAGAACCCCTAACATATTGCTGGATACCCAAGCATACCCGCAAAATGCTTCCCGTTGCATCGACTCTTACAGGAAGTGGGATCTTCAAAATTGTTTATTCTAATATTTGTCGAGCTATATATAGGCAACGATCACAAGCCTTCGCATCTGCGATTTTCGGGAAACTATGTGGCCATTGTTTATTGACAGAGAGAGATAGCAGGAAACTAGAAATTAGGAGATCATTAAGGTAAGAAATTCCCGCATTCTGCTGGCCCAAAACAATATGGTCAACTACTCTCGGTCTTTGAACATGCCCACCTGTCCTTGAATACGTACTGTCTGGCCAGCCCTATACACTACCGCGTGCACGTGGCTTCCGCTCCAGGGGGCAGGGCTCCTTTTTCTCGCACGACCGCGCCTGCGTTCTCTCGTCCACCGCGGCCCCCAGTTCCCATTTTAACGAACGCGACGCGAACGCCCCCTCTCATCTCCGCATCGGCGGCTTCATCACCGGGGGGTCTCCCTGCTTTCAAGCGCTCGGCTACTGTGTACTGCAGGATCAGCTGCAAGCAGCCTTGGGTGCGAGGTAGCGGCGGCCTCCGATGTACTGTGCCTCGTACACTATGGGTTCGTAACAGGCGTCAGCGCTGTTGTGACGCGGGAAGAAACGCTTTCTAAGTGGATTTGCCATTGTGGCCCCATTGCCGTTCGAATAGGCACCGCGGTGTCGCCAACCGAGCGGAAATAAGGCTGCCTTCGCACCTACTTTGCTAGAGTGGCGCTCCGACGACACGGGAGGTGCGTCGGGTGCAAGCCGCGGCATTGAGAGCGATCCGCGGCGGGGAGGGACGCGGGCGTGTTGGGCGAAACCGCAAGTTCGCTTGGGTGAACGAGCGACGAGAAGGGGAGGAGTCAGGCGGCCTGGCTTCTCTCGCTCGGCGTCGCGCGAGGAATACATATTTTGCTTGGATATTATACTTGACATCCGTCGCGACGGGAGGCCTGGTTCCCTACAGGGAAGCGGGCGGCAACGCGGGAGGAGAGAGGGAGAGAAAGGGATGGGGCCTCTCAAAGACTGCGCGTTCGATCCGTATTCTTGTCATTAACGGGAAAAGAGCCGCCTTCTTCTCGGCGCGCGAGAGAGCTGAAAGCGTTAAGCGCGCAGAACGACGTCTGTGTATACTTACATTGGTTTGAAACGTGCGACACGTATACATTGTACTTGTAGTGGGCTCGAAGCGCGCTCTAAAATGAAACTGGGCGAGCGACGGAGGGAGCGCGTGGTTCACAGCGACGTTGGCTCTCAGCGTTCATTGTGAGCGCTGCTGCCGGCATGGAGACATGCACGCTGCGCCATATAAAAAGGAAGAGGGGGAGAGAGAGAGGATGGGAATGAAAGAATCACGAATACAAAGCGGGTCTGGTGCTTGCAAAACCGAGTAAGTGGCTCGATGGGTGTGCTTTGGGAAGTGGAAAGCGGAGACCACTTTCGCGGCCTCAGCCGAAGCATGCCCCACGTTAAACGAGACTCTTCCTTCCACAATGGATTCCCATACGCAATGTAAAGGTTATTTTTGTGACCGGATTAGGGGCACAAGAAAGAAACACTCCCGTCGCGTTACACGACTTTGAATCGTCGACAAGTGGTTGGGAACACAGAGAGCGATCGAGGATTAAATATTTCAACAAAAGCTGGGAGCCCGAAATGTGCTTTAAGTTCTATATGAACTTGAGGTAGGTGCACGAAAATGCCTGCTTGGCACGCTTTCCACGTGCATACGCATAAGCCATAAAAGAGTCAGAATGAGGTCGCGGTAAAAGCACGCTCGAGTGCTAAACCGAGCTGGCAATTGACAAAGCGTTATTGCTGATATTCTCGCAGTTCTAGCACAAAGAGAAGGCGAGCACAATAAGTAACAGGCACGGACTCACGGACTCACCCATAAAAACGGCTGGATCATGAGAAACAAAATGAGAGCACAATATGTAGGAAGGAATCGATAACTCATCAACGTAATTATGAAGCCATTTTAATCTCGTTTATGTTATTTGTCCTCTTTTATTTTTTTGCCTTATGACCCAGTCGTCAATGGACGGTTTGACGAAGAACTGCACAAAAGAAAGTACATTTGAAGGAATATGACATCGCGATTTACGCAACGTCGGAAGAAAGTCATAAAACAGAGTTGATATTGAAAGAAACCGTTGGAGGAGCGAAGTTTGAAGGTCAGGACCCACATTCACATAAAAGTTCTTGCTTGAGAACTGTTCGTGATGGCAGGTCCCAGCCGATCGTGATATCTTATCCATATATGCGATGGCGCCTAGCCTGCCGGCGTCGCATGCAGCTATTACGATGGGAAATCTTTGCGAATTCGTCCCAGATTAAGATAAACTGCAGGTGACTATATATATGTAGAATACTTGAACTAATGCATATTACTGCTGTCGAGATAGTCACTCTGTTAATATACCTTGCTTAAGCGGTATATAGAAGAGGAAGGCAACATGGAAAACGAGGTGGGTATGTAGAATTCAGGCGGCATTGAGGAATTAGAAGCATCTTTAACAGCTTCCTTGCGACAAGAAGGCGTCAGTTGAGATGGAGATACATACCTACGATACAGTAATATGAACAGCATGTACTGTTTTAATACGAAACAATTCCTATGTGAAGGAGGATAGGATCCAAAAAAACTCAAGGGGCTAAAATGAGGCATGCTGAGGAAGGTGCGTTGAAGGACAATGAAAGGAAGAACTCAGGACCACTATATATGCGAAGGACGGCCAAAGTCGGGAAAATGTCAGCAAACCTTCAAGAGCTAGGGAAGACGTTTATGGTTACTTATAAGGCAAGTAGTGCGGAGAGATGAGAGCTACATGTTAGCACGAAAGTATAATTACGATTCCTTTCGGTGGTAAGGCAAAGCGAAACCGTTTCGAGAAGAGGTAGTGAGACAATACCGCTTTTATATAACCCGCCTCGAGTTAGAGAAACATGTTGAAAGATAGCACAAAGTGGATGAAACCGATCAGGACAACCAAGTGGGTGGCTGTTTTGATGGGTTTTGATGGAGTGAGTCATAACTGAAAGAGAGAAAGAAAGAAAGAAAGAAAGAAAGGGATGAAGACTTTTTCCCTCTTCTTACCTTTCAGTATTTTTTTTTCAAGTTTGTTACAACCCATCCTTTTCTGCTTCAGCCAGATTTACAATTTTGTCAATTGATTGATTGATTGATTTATTGATTGATTGATTGATTGATTGATTGATTGATTGATTGATTGATTGATTGATTGATTGATTGATTGATTGATTGATTGATTGATTGATTGATTGATTGATTGATTGATTGATTGATTGATTGATTGACGTATACGATCCGGTGGCAAGGTTAACAGCATACAGATAGCCGGCTGCTCAACTGTTGTGGCGTTAGCTCCAGATGCTTGCTAAGTTTTCAAGCAATGGGCACATGTCCCAAAGTTAAAGCACATATCAGAAAAACCTGCAGGAGCGCTTGAAGCCACTCCGAGCGGTTCTCATTCACCAAACGCTCTCTATCAATTCCCGTACGCGGTGCGAAAGTTGAGAACTCTGCGAGGTTGGACGCCGCCGACCACAAAGGGAAGCCCGCAGGTTTGGGCACGCAGTAGAACCCGCAGCTTATTTTTTTACTTCACTTAAAAAGCAGCGATAGTTTAGGCCAACTTCGAAACAGCGCACATATAAACGCACACTCTGTGAGCCGAAGTTTAGAAATGTACGTATTTTTTTCGACCAAGGGCCGCTGGTTCTGACGCTGCCGGCAACCTTTCGCGGCATTTTCGCCACCCGGACTTTTTCATCGGCGGCTTCAAACGCGAAAAGAAAGCAGCGACACGCCCAGCGCGAATCGATGATTTGGCCATGTGGTGGATGGCCGAGTAATTTCCAACACGTTATACAGCTTTCATGAGCGCGCGCCAGACGCGGTCATTACGGATACGCCACGGAACTCCGCATCGCACCTTCGGTCGGCGGCGGTCGCCGCTCGAGCGCTCGCAACAAAGAAACGAGGGGTGGCGATCCCTTGCCGTCCTTTTAACGGCACACAGACGAGTACGGCGGGGAGTATATATATATATACGGGGCCTGGCGAATACGCCCCCCCCCCCCCCCCGAGACAGTTCGCACACACAACCGACGTATACATTATTGCACCGTCTGGCCCCGCTCTTCAAAAGTTGCGTAACCTCGTTACACGCGCGCGCTCTGCGTCGCCGCGTGAGGCTAGTTGTTGTTTACGAGGCGAGAACCGCGGGCTGCCGTTATTTACTGAAGCGAGGCATGGATGCACCGCCGCTTTTGGGGAGAAGTTTCGAAAATGCTTGGCTACGCTCGAACCAAGAGCGGCGTGGTTATATGTTGCTCAGTCGAAGAATCGGCAGGTCTGGAGTAAGTAGGAAGAAGGAAGGGGTTGGGGGGTGGGATCGCATGAGCGACTCTGTGCTGCCCGAGAAATGAACCATGCGTGGCAGAAATTTTTGAAGGAGAGGGAGCATCGGAAGGTTGCAAGCACGAGCTCCTTTACTTTAATACGGTAAACAAAATGGCTAGGTAGCGCGTCTGTAAGGCGAAACTAGTTTCAACTTTTCGGATCGACAACTGCGGATTCAGCTCCTCCGTTTCGAACTGCTGCGTTTAGGAGAGACAACTACAGTTCCATGCGCTGATGCGCAGCTATATGGCGGCATCGAAATCCTGCTTATTCCCGCCGAATACGAAGTTTACTCATGACGCAGGCACGTTTCTACGCCTTCAAACAAGGTGGAAAAACTAGCGTGGTTCATAATATGCAAAGACCTAATCACGGAGAAGGTTCACGAAGGTACAAATCGACCTTAGTGGGTCTTT
The DNA here is from genome assembly GCF_038994185.2 of Dermacentor albipictus. Lineage (NCBI taxonomy): Eukaryota > Metazoa > Arthropoda > Arachnida > Ixodida > Ixodidae > Dermacentor > Dermacentor albipictus. The sequence continues at coordinate 350,931,381 of NC_091821.1, read as the reverse complement.
CTGCGATCGTCAGAACATCGTTTGTATTCGCAATAAAAATCGACGGCGACGTCCTCGGGGCAAGACATTTGTTGCGCTCCCTTTCCTCCAACATGTGTGTCGCATCACCATCGCGCGAAATTTTAGTGTCAGTGTCTATATGACTCCCGTAGCCATATAAGGGAACACTATACGAAATCTCACCGCAGCACGCCACACAGGGATCGAAAAAAAAATAAAGAAAGAACTAAAGTTGTGACTAGCAACCGATCGAGTAAGTCAGGCTTGATTATATGAACTTGAGCGCGCAGGTCCAAATGTAGTATACAGTTAATGTACTGCTATAGCTTCCTTAATTACCGTTTACTTAAGAGTCCTATCTGATAATCGCGTGGAAAATGGCCTATTTTTATTATTAGTGCATCGCTTGGCAACGCTAATTAGATGCGCGCCAGGTAAGCATCTTGCTCGCACGTGTGAGTTCGGTTTCGAAATGCGTATAAGTGAAGTTAACTCTGCAGGATGGCGAAGTTAACCGCTGAATTTCAGAGAGCGAACAATTTTCAGCGCTATCATTCGCGTCCCCGTGACATCATTAAAGCTTGCAGATGCGACGGGTGCAGCCAAGGGGCACCGCCGCTCACGAAAATGCTCAAGGGGGCATCACGCACCATGTTTGAGTCTGAACCGAGCAGAGGCACGTATACTTGTTACATGCACTGGGGCGACCTCGAGGTCACGAGACTCTCGGACGCGGCTGGCGCAGCCCAGAGCAGATGTCTCCAGCCCCGTGAAATTTCCACCCGCAAAATAATTTTCTTATGGCACAAACCAGTGGTCGTTCGAAAGCGCACCTCCGCAGCATTACAAATGTTCTATATTGAAATTAGTAGTTAAGCTTTAATATATATACTAGACTAAGCCAACTTCACTATGGTTAACGAAGTATATTTTGACTGTCACTATACTAGACCGCTCTTATCGTCGCATTGGAGCCTGAAAGCCCTCTCACGTAACATTGTAGAACCGTATACGAACGCTCTAAATAGCACGAAGCGGCCATTCGAATGTGGCATAAGTGGTTCGGATCTCGGAGGTTCTGCATACATTAAAGAAAATAATTATTAGCACAAGTGGGTGGGAGTGGGGGGGTATGAAGGTTCAACAAAGAGAAGAATGGAAAATAACAAATGACGGGGCTGCGTATAGAATTCCGTTGTGAGCGAGGCCGAGGCACATTGCTTCCGCAGATACGGGTTTCGCCGAGTCAGCAAAACCGAAGGGGGCATCGCCGTCCTGACAAAGGACAGTCAGTGAACCGACTTTCGCAACCATTGTTTAAACTTCCAGCAGCTTCACGTAGCTGCTACTACTACTGACAAAAATGTGCACGCAACTTCGTGAGGAGGAGCTGCGAGCTGGCGCACGATTTGAAAAGGTGCACGACAGTGCTGAAGGTTGAGATACGCGGTCTTTGTGAAACACTCGACAGGAGAAAGGAAGAAAATAGAATGACAGAGCAGAATTGTACAGACAATTTTCCTATAGCGAAAGCAATAGGAATTTCGAGCGCAAGCGACTCGCTACACGATGACAGACCATAAGAAGTATGGCGTCCAAAGCTTTCATGGTAAACATATCAGGCGTTAAACGTTCACTCGGGTATTCTCGGTCTCACATCAATTTGAAATTCCCTTAGTTGGACTAGCGCAAGCCTATAGAAAAATGCGACTGAATCAGCATTAGACCTGCCGTTGTTTCTTTTATTTATTTCCTACAATTATTCATACCTTTACAATTACCATGTATACTCGTGTAAGGGCCGCACTTTTTTCGCAATTTATTTATTAACAAAATACTGCGCACCTCTCACTAAGATCCAAACATGAAAAGGGCACTTTTTGCGATCAAGTAAACAAACAAGGCATGTCAATGGCTATAGACATAGTCAACAAGTTAGGGCGAACAAGCGCAATAACACTCGGCAAAATACTCGTAATATTGATATATATCAAAGAAATAACCTATACAAAATAAAGCAACCGCAGTTAAGAGCAGGCACGTAGCCAGGATTTATATTTTTGGAAACGGCCCAAATTGCCCCGTGCACTCCTAGTTTCTTACTGCCCACCTTCGGCGCCGCTTTGTGATCGCGTTTTACAGCGGAGTTGTTATACGCTAGGTTTTGGCGGTTTGCGTGCGTAGGCAAAAAATATGGGGGCCATGCCAGAGCTAAAAGAGCTAGCATAAAGCGAAAGCTTATAGCCTGATATGCCCCAGCTGCGTTTAATCGCGAGGAGTGTCAAAACGTATTGTGATTTTTAAAAAATGAAATAAAGAAAGTAAAACCGGAATAGACTGTTTAGTAGGGATTGCGGTTTGACGTCACGGGCTCTATAGGCAAACCACGTAACCTTATCTCAGTTCCCTTCCATCCTTTTAATGGGTAGCTCGCGTGCGTTGAGGACTGCGGAAGAACAACGCGCTGAAAAACACCGTCGTAACAGAAGCGGGAATGTACGCGGCGACGGCGGGCGGCTCGTAATACGGACGGAGATCGTGCCCCAAACGCCAAGCTTATGCACCCTTGGTTGGATCACCCCTGCCGACTTCACTCCCATCGTAATTGTGGATGATTTCAACAGAGATGTGCCTCGTCCAGACGAAAAGTGGTTCGCGGCGTTTCTCTCGGAAGGGTTCGGCATTCAATATTACGCAAACATCAGTATGCCCACGACGCGTCATCGGTCGTGTATGTAGACCTCACATTGGCCAATTGAGAACCGTTGTTGCCACATAGCCACTGGCCGTATATCATAGCGATCATAAAGCGATCGTCGCCTTTGTGACCAAATAATAAATCCGAAAAAGCTAACACGAGGAAGTTAATTAAACCAAAAAAAGCACCTACTATGCCATTTAGTAAAACAACAAAAAGTCGCGAAAAAAAAAACGACATTCATTGTGTTATGTGTCTTTTATTTTCAGCCAACATATTTATTATCAACATATTTATCACCACATATACAGCTCCGCTGGTCATCCACCTTCACCGAGTGGGAATGCTCTGGCTTTTCTTGTTTTTTTTTTGTTGTTGTTTTAGCGCAACCATGCGGCAACGATATCAGGCTATTGATGTGTCCTGAAACTTTCGGTATAGATGGGCCTTTCAGATAAGCTCGCGGCGCATGCTGTGAGGTTCTTGGAGCAAGTCAAAAATAACGACCGAGTGAGCTCACGCTTTCTCAGAGCCCTTATATGGTTTTGATCACAGAAACTTGGCTGCACTGTGGTATGCAAAAGTACGTAATTATTCCCCCTGGTTACAAAATGTTTAGGAAAGACCGCGACTCACGTGGCGGAGGAGTGTGTTCTATTATAATAAAGAATTATGTTCATGGGGCCCTAATTGATAGTGACATACATACATACATACATACATACATACATACATACATACATACATACATACATACATACATACATACATACATACATACATACATACATACATACATACATACATACATACATACATACATACATACATACATACATACATACATACATACATACATACATACATACATACATACATACATACATACATACATACATACATACATACATACATACATACATACATACATACATACATACATACATACATACATACATACATACATACATACATACATACATACATACATACATACATACATACATATACTATACAGTACTATACTATACTATACTATACTATACTATACTATACTATACATATACATAGCACAATTAATACATAGTACAATAATGCACAAAACTGTGTATTATAGTAGTACACGGTTAATTGTGGCCGGAGACATTAATTTACCGCACATTAACTGGTAGGACCTAGTCTTCAGTGGCGTTGAAGCATCCAGTGCTGATAAACTACTAGATATGATATTTTGTTTTAATATAAATCAAATCGTTCAAGAGGACACAAGAATCACTTCTAGGTCGCGGTCATTGTTGGACCTAGTGTTCTTATCCAATAATATTGAAGATCATTTGTTGACGATTAAAAACGGTATTTCTGATCACAAAATTATTGTAGTGAATGTGACTGCTAGCAATATGCCCCGTAGGAAATGTTCTACTGTATTACGATAAAGGACTACAAACATGCTGATGACAATTGAATTTTAGATTTTTTGGAATACTCGTTTGGCGAATTTGAGCACCATGCAAAGGAAAAAAAAAACAGTAGATGAGTTACGGAATGAACTTAGGAATATTGTAAACCATGGTGTGGACCGATTTGTGCCAATAACTCGAAAAAAAGAAAAGTCTAAACAACGCTGACCTTGGGTTAACCGCGGCACCACACACATGAAAAGAAAGCTAAAGCGACTGCGTAAAAAGAAAAAGGGTTCGGACGAAATAACGAGACCGTGCAGAATTGAGGCGTACTTTGACACTATATATCCAAAAAGCAGTTCTTTGAACAAACACTGACAGGGTTCCTAAAAAGCTCTCCACAAAAATTCTGGAGATATCTCAGCAGTAGGAAGGATAAAATTGAAGAAATCGTAAAAGACAATATAACGTTAACAAAGTCTGCGGACCTTGCCGAACATTTCAATTACTTCTTTCAATCTGTGTTTACTAACAATATAAACGTGAATACAGACAAGCATTTGCAGTGTATATGTATATATGTACATTTGCAGTGTATATGTATATGTATCGTAATCGATTACGATTCCAATGGAATATCTGGTACTCAAACAAGGAGTGTTCGAATTGCTGGTGAATTTAGATGGAAAAAAAAATCTAGGGGACCCGACAGGATTTGTCCTGAATTTCTGAAACGCTATGCTGAATGGATGTCTTACTACTTAAAGGTAATTTTCAAGAAATCATTACATACGCATTTTTTACCCAGGGACTGGCGCAGGGCCGTAGTTATACCAGCTAGTGTACAAAGGCGGTGATCACACACTTGTAAATAATTACCGTCTCATTTCACTCACATGTATTAGTAGTAAACTTCTAGAGCACATCATCGCAAAACATATTTTACAATTTCTAGATGAGAATAGTTTACTTTACTCATCCCAGCATGACTTCCGTACTGGGCTATCTACCATTACACAATTAATCGTAATCGTAATTATTAGTACGTCATCTTGCTGCAAACTTTTCGAGCACATAATCGCAACTCGCATTAATGAATTTTTAGATGAACACTCCATACTAACAAGTGCTCAACATGGCTTCAGAAGAGGTTGTTCCACTACTACACAATTAGTAACAATAATTGACTCAATTGCCAAAGCTTTGGATGCCAACGGTCAAATTGATGCAGTATTTTTGGACTTCAGTAAAGCATTCGATAGGGTAATTCACAGAAAGCTAATTTTAAAATTAAGGAACATTAATCTTCCGGACATCATAATTACCTGGATTACAGACTATCTGGATAATCGCCAACAGTATGTTTCAGTTGATGATCACAACTCGGGATGTCTACCAGTCACTTCAGGTGTTCCCCAGGGCAGTGTCCTGGGTCCATTGCTCTTTCTTTTATATATTAATGACATTGTTACCGTCGTCAAACCAGGAACACAAATAAGGCTGTTTGCAGATGACTGCGTTGTATTCCGTACTATTAAGTCCGTGGATGATCAGAAGGAACTTAACTCTAGCTTAAATAATATATTTTTGTGGTGCGAAGAATGGGGCATGGCTGCAAACATAGATAAAACTGTCTCTCTTCGCATAACGCATAAAAAGAATCCCCTGGAATAGACGTATCAAATATTATTATATTGTATGGGGTTTTACGTGCCAAAACCACTTTCTGATTATGAGGCACGCCGTAGTGGGGGACTCCGGAAATTTTGACCACCTGGGGTTCTTTAACGTGCACCTAAATCTAAGTACACGGGTGTTTTCGCATTTCGCCCCCATCGAAATGCGGCCGCCGTGGCCGGGATTCGATCCCGCGACCTCGTGCTCAGCAGCCTAACACCATAGCCACTGAGCAACCGCGGCGGGTGACGTATCAAATGGGATCTGTTTCATTAAAGCAAGTTGAGAGTTACAAGTACCTTGGTGCAACGTTCACTAATAAATTTTCTTGGAACTTTCACATTGACAACACAAGTTCTTCCGCCTTTCGGAAGCTAACCTTTCTGCGACACAAACTAAGAAATGCCCCTTCAAACGTTAAGCTACTCACTTACCTAACCTATATCCGGCCAAAACTTGAATATGCTTGCGTTGCATGGGATCCCTATACTAAAGTCAATGTTAACAAACTTGAGAGAATACAGAGAAAATCTGTTCGTTTTATTTATTCTAAGTTCAAAAGTTCGGATTCCCCATCAGAGTTGATGTTGGCTAACGATATTCCTTCGCTTGAACAAAGAAGAAAGAAACACAGGCTAGACTTTTTACATAATCTAATTAATCACAAATTGGCTCTGGACCTTTCACTATATGTAAGTCATCTCTCCACTAGGTACACACGACACCATCGTTCGGATACACTGACACCTATCTATGCTAGGACAGGCAGCTATAAGTTCTTCTTTCCCCGAACTATTTCTGAATGGAATTCGCTGCCCGCCTCTTACAACATGTGACTGTGTTTTATGTAAGTTTTTATTGTCTTGTTTTTTTCTGTATAGAATGTGTTCTTCCTGTTGAATCAGCGGGGCAGGTCCTCGGCTCTCAAACTCCCTTGCCTTTGATGTGCGATTCCCTTGCCTTATTTTACATCGTTCTGTTTGCACCATTATTTGATTTAGGTATTGCGTTTTGATCTTTTTACTAAATGTTTCTGTGAGCAATATATCATTGTAAAGTCCATATATTTTATGAATGTATACGAACGTATCTTGTATATGTCTTGTACTCAATGTCTGCCCGTCCTGCAAGGACCACAATGTGGTCTGCAGTATGTACTAAATAAATAAAATAAATAAAATCGAAGTGGTTCGCGATCTCGCTGTAGCCTTAGATGAGAAGCACCGGATTGGAGTCATTTGTATAGAATTTGGGAAAGCCTTTGATAACGTTCCGCATGATAAGCTGATCTTTAAACTGAGAGAAATAGGTATCGATGAAAGATGAGTGTTTTGCATAAAAGAATAGTTAAGATCGTAAACAGACCGTAAGTTTACGTAGATGGCAGCTTGTCAAGTCCACTCCAAGTGCTTTCAGGTGTTCCTCCGGGGTCTTTGGTCCTCTTTGGTCCACTGTTATTCATTATATATACCAACGATATCTCCTCTGTTGAACAACCGGTGAGACTGAAGCTCTTCGCAGATGACTGATTAATTTATTCTACCATAACCAATGTTCAGGATCAACTCAGAATTAGTCGCTGTTTAGAAAGTTTCAGCCAATAATGTAAATGATGGCACATGAATATAAACTACATTAAATCAACATACGCACATATTACTAAAAAAAGTAAACGTCCTGTCTTTTAACTATTACATCGATGGTAATTTGTTAGTTTGTGCTAACCAGTTTCACTATTTAAGGTGTTACAGTCACGCATAATCTGACATGGCATACGCACATAAAAAATGTGTGCTCGAAGGCGAACCAGAGACTAGGTTTCTTAAGGCAAAAACTAGATCAAGCTTCGCGAGATGTAAAGCTGATAGCTTATAAAACTTTGTTAGGCCTTTACTTGAATATGCCTCAGTCATCTGTAGCCCTCATCGGAACGCAATGACTGCAAGGTTAGAAAAAGTTCAACGTCATGCCATGCGCTTCATATTCGCAAAGTACCGCCGTTTAGATTCCGTCACACAGATGTTGCAGCCTTGTGAACTGAACACACTAGAAGCACGAAGGCAAAAGAATCGTCTCAAAGAGCTTTTTTTTTAAAGGATACTACGTAGACATTTAAAAAATTAACAAAGATGGCTACGTGCAACTTCCAGGGAAACAAAGAAGTCGTGTTAATCACCAGTATGTTTTACGACCATACTTTGCTCACAGTGATGTGTTCCGCTATTCCTTTTTTTTCTGCTGTTATTGAACTTTGGAACGCGATACCAAGCTCCGTAGTAAATGCCAATGATGTTTGTAAATTTGAAAAATCGTAAAACATGTATTTCTGTGATTCCGCACCCGCCGTGGTTGCTCAGTGGCTATGGTGTTGGGCTGCTGAGCACGAGGTCGCGGGATCGAATCCCGGCCACGGCGGCCGCATTTTGATGGGGGCGAAATGCGAAAACACCCGTGTGCTTATATTTAGGTGCACGTTAAAGAACCCCAGGTGGTCAAAATTACCGGAGTCCTCCACTACGGCGTGCCTCATAATCAGAAAGTGGTTTTGGCACGTAAAACCCCAAATATTATTATTCTGTGATTCCGCTGCCGCTTCATGCAGCTGTATATATGGTTTGTCTGTATTTAAAACCCTCGCTGTAAGAACCCTCAGCAAAGGGCTGACAGCATGAAATGAATGAATGAATGAATAAATAAATAAATAAATAAATAAATAAATAAATAAATAAATAAATAGTACAATATGTTAGGGAAATTAGTTTATTTGCACGAAAAGTGGTTACCTAACTCTTGCGGGAAAGAAATGAATATATCACTGTTGGTACTTATATTCCTGTTTCGCTTGCAAAAATGGGCGAAGAGTTTCACTTCGAAAGGGGGGGGGGGGTAGCTGCGCCCCCCTATCTACGTGCCTAGTTAACAGTATACATAACAAAATATTCAAAATATTACAGGGAAACACCAAAGAAAGTAGCTAGCGCTCTTTCAAAGATTTCACAGGTAACGAGAGCTTCTGGCAAGTCATTGTATTCATTAAACGTATGCGGAAACGATTACTAATTACTTCTGAATTTTGGCCAACGCGGCCGCGCGGGCACGCCCGGGTCTCTGTATCTTGAAAGCCATCTGCAACGAGCACAGAATCCGCGCTGCGCTGTATTTTCGTGGCTTAGTTCGCGTTGATGCAAGAGGCAGCGAGAAGGTCAATTCGCTCGCTGCTGCTGCCGCACTTCCTCACTCCAGCGTTTTGACAGCGAGTTTCCGCGGGCATCGAGTGAGATGTATTCATATTTGTTTGTGCGTGCGTGACACCATGCTTGTTAATTTGAATGAATGAATGAATGAATGAATGAATGAATGAATGAATGAATGAATGAATGAATGAATGAATGAATGAATGAATGTTTATTTTATCTTGAATACAATTTCAAGAAAGGTGCACGAGCAAAAGGCGTGCAGCGCCTGAAAGGGGCCCCTGTAGCAGGTCTCCTCTTCCAAGTTGGTAAGCCTATGTTTGCAAGATTATACGGCAGATAAATCTACTATCATCAGTTCGGATACCTGTCCGTTAGTTTGCTATCGCAATCGATGCTTCGCCTTTCGGGTGAAACTGCGACTTTTTGTCAGCGCCGAAGTTGTGGCCTTGCCGTGCTGCTCGGCGTTCGTCACAACCTTTAGCTTGAATCAGCACCGTACGCCGTCAGACGCCTTCTTCGAGCAGCCTAGCGCGAAAAAATCCTTGTCCGGACTAATTATAATCAGAGCACGCGCTCCTCTTCCTAACATTTTTATTACACTTTTTCTTCTTTTTTAAAAAATTTGGGGCTGAAAAGCTGTGGATCTTACTTGAGTATATGCGGTATTCTCTCGTCTTCCGATACAGTCGACCATGCTTCTCTTTATAGCGTTGAATCAGTGTGCTGCGATGTGAATAAATAGATGTATGTGCTCTGTTCGGCCGTTAGAAAGAATGCTAATGAATAACGCAAGCCCAAGCAACGCGCGGGCAACCTAGTGTCTTGTACTGCACCTTGAACTTAGCAGCTGCTGTGTTATTGCCATTTATTTGCTCTCTCTCTCTCCTTTCGCTCTCTTTTTATATCCCTGCACCTCCCCCTGCGACACCCCCCCCCCCCCCCCCGTGCAGCGTAGCCAACCTGAACCACCTCTGGTTAACCTCCCTGCCTTCCTATTCATCATTTCTCTCTCTCTCTCTCTCTCTTTGCTCAGCAGTGCAACGCTCGAGTGCTCTATACAGAAATGTGGTCGTTTGTGCATCGGATTATGGCATGCGCAACCGTAAGAATTTCGTTGCTATGGTTGAACACAAATACATCGTAAACTCGATCCTCGTCGTACACTTTGATCGTAATTTGTCATGTACTGTTGTGCACAACATCGTTTAATGGGGAATAACAGATATGGGCTTCTCCGCATAGACATTCGTATTGTGGAGAAGCCAGTTCTAAATGCATTTGCCACATCGCATTAGAAACACTAAAAAGAGCAGCGGCGTTCACATTTTACGGGCCTACAACAAACAAAAGAAGAAAGGAAAGCAGGAACTGCATTCTTGATTGATCGCTTTCGAGAGGGTACTTTTTTGTGGGGGGGGGAGGGAGGGTGAAGGAGCGCCTGACACGACACCTCGCTGCAGCAATGGGAGCTCTGCACACTTTGCTTAGCAAATCACCGCTTCATGAAAGCGATATACCTTCAACTCACGGCATCCTAGCGACCATGTTGGAGGACCAGTTCGCAGTGACGCTGCGTCAGTTGGCGCCGCGCGCGGTGGTTCTGGCGCAGGCGCCAGTAGCGTTGCGACTATGTATGTATGACATTGAAGCAGGTCACCCTCATCACTGAATATGATTCACTGACGCCATACTTGCCATCATGTTGGAGGACCAGCACAGTGAGAAGCTGGGCCCGTGAGCTCACGTGCAAGACATCTATCCGCTGTCGCTAGTTCGCTTGTATAGCCGTGGCTTCCCTTCCATTATTTAAAAGACTGGCTTTTGTAGTATGCTAATTTGCTCTTTTCGTGCTTCGTCGGCTTGTTATAACCAACAAAATACGCAGTCGGGTCCATTCTTAGGGTGACCACACGAGTGCATGCTGAAGAATAATATATCACCGTGGCCAGTGTAGAACTCTCCGCCGCTATACAGTAGAAGTGAGCAAGGTGGCACTGGAGACGACCGAACAGAGTGTAAAGAAATACGCAGTTATCCATACAACCAGAACCGTTAGGGGTTCGGAGTATCGGTAGAAAGAAAAAGGACAGAAGAGATCGAGATGAGGTCATCACAGGTAGGCAACTCTACGAGATATAGTAACAACCGTTAGGATGTGACTGCGATACGGTGACACATTTAATTATAAGCTAATCGCACAGGCTAAGTGATTATTTGTGACCTCTCCCTCCCCTAATTTATTCGGGATGCCGTTAACAATCATCGTAATAATAATCGTCATCATGACCCCTACCTGCTCAATGCATGGCGAATCGCAGTTGGAGCGCATCCACAGTACAATGCGTGCACTTGTCTCTTCCCTTCAACAGTGTACCTGGCGTGTTCAAAAGTTTACTGTTCAAGCAAATACAACTCAGAAACTATAGCATACGGAGGACAGGGCAAAACCACCTTACTCAAAAGAAATAACAGTGTTCAGCAGAAACATCATGTATCTCTAGAACACCGTTATTTCTTTTGAATAAACCCGCCGTGGTTGCTTAGTGTTGCTTAGTGTTGCTTAGCTTAGTGTTGCGCTGCCAAGCACGAAGTCGGGGGACAAAATCCCGATCACGGCGGCCGCATTTCGAGGGGGGCGAAATGCAGAAACACCCGTTTACTTAGATTTAGGAGCACGATAAAGAATTCCTGGTGGCCAAAATTAACCCGGAGTCTCCCACTATACGGCGTGCCTCATAACGAGATCGTGGTTTTCACACGTAAAGCCGAATAATTTAATTTTAAATCTCAATTTCTTTTGAGTAAGGCGCTTTAGACCAGCCCTCCCTATTTATGTTTTAGTTTCTGAGTTTGCGTAGGTCGTCTCTTACATTTTCCGAACCATAAGCAAGGGTCAAAGAATAAAGCCCCCGAATTGCGAAAAATTCAACTTCACGGGTAAGCGGGAGCCACTGTTAACTGACAGACGCCGCTGATGTATGACATCATGAAGCGTTGCTGTCCGGAGAGAAATAAATTTATGCGCAAAAAAAAATCAAAGAAAAAAAAACAGCAAACGGTGTGGTTAGCTTACCGGAACGGGGAGGGAAATGGGGGAGCTCTACGGGACGACGCCACGCGAGCCTAAACGCGGTCCTACCACGTCTTATAAGCATTGGATACAGAAAGGCGGACTAAATAAGCGTTTCTTACGATACTGCTGTAAGAAAGGAGTATACAGGCATACTTATTTCCTTTCTTTCTGTTTATTTTCTTTTCTTTTATTTGTGCTCTTTGACTTCATAATACCGCTAAACGGTTGTAAAGCATTAGAGATAGCATTCAGTTGATGGTTGCACCTGCGTCTTACGCTTTTTTTTTTTTTAAAGAGCACTAACATTATGTTTTCAACTCGTCATTTCCGTGCTTTAAATGAAAGTCCTGGTCCTCTAAACCGAGAAAAAATTACTAGAACACATCAGAGCACCTGAATAATTTAATTTAGTTTAGCTTTTATTCAGCCAGTTTCGATTTCGGTTCTCATGAGGAGTCTATTCCTGACGTTGCGACTCGGTGGGCGACTCGGTCTTCTTCAATATGCTACATCAGGCCTCACAAAGAAAAAAAATAATAATAATAAATGCGAAATGGCCGATGTGGTGGCCTAGCAGAAGACCACGCGAGCAGGAGCTGGAGCGAGCATATTGTCAATATAACCAACTGGAGCGAGCGTCAAAACAGCGCTATATTCTGCTCCCGCGGGTCCACACACTGTGGGGGAACGACACCGAAACTGTAGGTGCTCTGATGCTTGTCACGAATTTTTCTATGGTTTAGTAGTCTAGCACCTATTGAATTAGGAATTTAAATAGGAATTTTTGAAAATATTATGGTAATGCTTCTTTAAGAGAAAAATGCAGGTCACTAAAGCGCGATTTACTGGCATCTCGGAGGCTATGTTATTGGTGCGCTGTGGCATACTGTGTGTCTCAACGTTCTTGTGTGTCTGTATATATAAACCACGTACAAACTTTCTCCGATTGTTCTCTGATAAGGAGAGCGCTTTGAGAATGCTCAGGAAAAAACCTCGTTTTACTGCTTTAAATAGAAAACACTAAAGATGTTCAAAGGTGTCGTCCAAATCCACGCTTCATGGGGTGGCTTCCGCTAAATTTTAAATACAGATCTTGAAGGTTATGCTTTTGTTGGTTAAATGCGGCGAAAGCGATTTCGGGAGCCAGAGATACGTCATAGACGTTGGGTTTCGGCCATCATCTATTGTGCGTCGAAAATAATCGGCGATAAGTCCAGTGTAGTTGACTGGCAGTTTTGATTATGATTTTAAAGCTCGCAAAACCCTGCTGGTCTCTCTTTCCATCTCTATGTAGTGCGCTCTAGAGCATCCAGATGGGTGCATGTGAAAATCTTTTTTCGGTTTCGTTTTTATTATTATACGACGGCTTTTAAAAATCCAAACCTATCCAATCCACATAGCATGTTGACTCTTGTCTGCTGAAGGTCTGAAGGGTATACGCAAAGATGGGCAGCCAAGGTAAGCTTTGTATGATCACACACTTTTACTTGTTCGTACAGTATTTCAGTTGAAAGCTTGACGAAAGTTACATGCAGTGTAGTCAATATTGTGCGTGTAAAGTTATATATATGTATTCTTCCATGTAAACCATCAAGGGAAGTGCACATGTTGAGTACCGGCTGAGACGCACTGATATAACATACAGTTTCTGATGGTTCGCCATCCGCCTGATATTTGAAGTATTTCGTGCCGTACATTCAAGGTTAAGCAATCAGTGTTTGAGCCATCCTGGCATTCAGTGGTAGGAGTGAATATAACCCGCAGTTAAGCGACTTCATTGCAGGTCAAATATCCGTCGAATGTGGTCTATAATTTGTTCGCAGGCACAATATCTGAATGCCTTGGAAAAATCAAGAGCGCTACGCATCTTATGCGAAGTTGGAGAGCGCCCAACTCGCATCTATAAAAAGGAAGCGTTGTCAGTCTTGTAGAAACCACAGCCGAGTTTTCTCACTCAGGTCAATTACTGTGCTTTAACTGATTATCTTATATGTCAGTCGTAACGGGTAATTTGTTCTGCACTGTGCTACCTGTCAGCGCATATGTTCTCATTAAACACCTGATGCACTTCGGCCTAGCTTTCACTGTCAGACCTTGGATGACTTTGTGCTTAATTTATAATGTGCAAATTGTAAAAGGCTCGGCACATGTGTCGCAAAGACAGCGTTAGCTTTCTGTGTATCTTTTTTGTACCAACATGTTCGTGGTGTACATTGCCCATCTTCATGAATCTACGTGCCGAGAAAATGTGGCATCTGTCAGTTTCTGCTACTTAAGTTGATAGCAAATTGTGTTTAGAGAACAAAAAGGGATTAGGACATAATTACATTGCAGGGGACAGGCACTCCATTTAAGCAATCATGTTCATGTCGTGGATCTACTATCATAGTAATGCGCACACAGCTGGGCAAAATGCTTGAAGTGAGAGGCACCAACGTAAACTTCTGACTGAGTGTTATTCTATTGCTACGCGGTTTATTGAGGGCTAGCGGGAAGCCGTAAGAACAATCACGTCGGGTCGAGCGCAGAGCAGCCAAGCAGTCCTAGCATAACGCAAGCGCGACCTGCAGCGCCGAGGCGTCTGTCCCCTTCCTCTTCAGCAGACGCGCAGCAGGAGCGATGCTTGAGCTCTCTTCTTCATTACACTATAACACTGCACTTACACTATAGTGGTAGTATAGCACTATGAATATGTGTTATACTACCACTATCGTAAAGGTACTGTAGTGCTATTAAGAACCATGGTATGAAGATAATGGATCACCATGGCAACTTGCTCAAACATTTATTTTGCTCATTTGTGGAGCTAATTTAGTATTTGTTAACACATATTTGTACAGGCGGCTTATGGTGAAATGTTGTTCTTTAGCCATATCTCGGGTGACCCAATCTAGTTTTCTGGAAGGGAGCATACTTTATGATAGTACAGCTTCAGCTCGTGTGAACCTCTGATGGAAAAATAAGGGCAACATGAGTATAGAATATGCACTAGATCCAGCAACATGGACTCATGCTTTCATATATAGAAGCTTGTTCTTGTGTGCCTCTGTTCCTGACTGAAGCATCTCTTTCTACAGCCATCTGGGGGTCAGGCCGCATGGCAACCTCAGTCTTGCAGCGTATACTTGGCCCTCAGTGTCGCAGTGCTGCGGTGACGTTGCAGTTGCGCCCAAGTGCATCGAAGGCTCCTGAACCGGCTCCTTCAGAGCCTGGCCAAACAACACAGCCTTGGAGGCCATACTCGCCTTTCAAGCCAACAAATGCGGTGGAGTTCGCACTCGCTCGCGCTGATGACATTCTTGCCTGGGGCAGGAAGGTAACTGGCATGCTAGTGCTAGAAATTTGCATGCGAATCATCCACAGCTGAACGCTACCATGAGTTTATCAAAAACTGCATGAACTCCTTTGGAAGGGCTGATAAACAGTGGTCAAATCCAAACAAGACAGAGTTGCACAGGAAAATGGAGACTTCAAATGATCAACAGTGACAGAACAAGAAATGTCTCATGTTGGAACCAGTTTTTCAACAAAGGGACCGGACTTCTAATGTACCCTCCCTTTCAGGGCAACAACTTCTTTGCTTGGCATTTATATCCCTCCAACATTTATATACTGCATTCTCCCTCGTTGGGAGTAAGCTATATCCCACACAAATTATGATGCGCCTTACACTTTATTCCAAGGTGCTCTACACTTTATTGCAAGAAAGACAAGGTGGTAGGATGCTGCTTTGTACATTTCCTATTGAATCATCATAATTACGGAGTAATTAAATATGAATTTACCGTAGTAAGTCATGCTATTGCATAAAAATAATGGAATTGTAGGCTTGAAGTACGTGCGCAATTTAGTTATTGGCTGCATGCATTAAGAGGAAAAGAAAATGATTGTTTCAAGATTGCTGCCAAAATATGGCATGTAAATGTTTCGTTAAGCATCGTAATGTCTTCATAAAAGTGATTGTCTGTAGCAATATACAGCAAACCGAAGTCAAATACAGAAGACTTATTGAGTACACAGGAGGTTCAATTCACCCAAAGCTCATATTCATTGCTTTTCCTTTGCCACTACTGGACAGAACTGGCAAAACAATTTGCGTCCAGAAATGTGGACATCGTGTCTGACAGGGTTACAAACACTGTCATGGAATGCAGTTGTTGCTCTGCCCTTGTCAAAATGTTGGTTCTAGCCTGATACATCCCTTGTTCTATTAATGGTGATTGTTCGAAATCTTCATCTTCTTGTGTAACTCTAGCTTGTTTGGATTTGGAAGATGTGTTGATATTGGTAAAAAAAAAATATAGGCTGCCATTGATAACCAAGGATGAGATGCAGCTCGTCTGTCTTTGGTGGCATCTGTTAGTCTCAGTGTCTTGTGCTCACTACGTAAGACAAAGGCACATGCTATACCTCTTGAATTCAAGGTTGCCATGGCAGTATTGATTGCTAAGCCTTTTGTATTTCTACACTCTGATGATTGTAGTTTCATTGCACAGAAAGTGATGGTGGTGTGCAGTACAGATAAGCATCCTTTCTTTTATGCGAAGCATATTACGAGGGCTCAACCCAGCTCCTCAGGCGCGGCGGTGACCATGAAATCACGTGACACCGTGACGTCACGACAGAGGAGAACGAGGGCTCAACCCAGCTCCTCAGGCGCGGCGGTGACCATGAAATCACGTGACACCGTGACGTCACGACAGAGGAGAAGTGGCTTTGGCTCAACTCTTGCAAGACTGGCTGGGTGGGAATCGAACCAGGGTCTCCGGAGTGTGGGACGGAGACGCTACCACTGAGCCACGAGTACAACGCTTCAAAGCGGTACAAAAGCGCCTCTAGTGAATGCGGTGTTGCCTTAGAAACGCGCTGTTTCTAAGGCGTGCGTCTCTTGCTCAGGCGCACATTTCGTTGCCGCGCCGAACGCTGCTTTGCTCGACGCTCACCGCGTCCAATGCGGGGCGCGTAGTCGCTGCCCTGTAGCCCATTGTCTTACACCCCTTGGCGGGTCGACGGGAACGCTGTCGCGTTCCACTCTTGAAGGCGAAGAAGTAATGCATGAGTTGTTTCTTCGTCTAGCCGAACCAAATATAGCCAAGCAACAGCAGTTCACCAGGCTAAACAGTGGTTCAACAACTAAAATAAAGGCTAGTATGCTTCGCATCCTGGGCTTAACCTTACCTAAGCCACAGCCATTTTTTCATCTTATTTTCTTTCCTTCCCCTCTTTGCTGCTAGGCATTGCTTTCTGTGATGACTCATTCGGCAGGCTTCTTTCTGTCAACGCATTTATGATTTGAGTTTGAATTGCAACAGAATGCATCTTTCAGGATGCATGAGGTTTTGTGGTCATGTTTCGGTTCGGTTAACCTTCTTTGGATCGACCAGAATGAGAAAAGCAAGCTTGGTACAAATTATTCAAAGTTCAAGTAAAAGAATGATTCAAGATTTTCACTGAGCTAAATATTACTGATCAGTCAATTCCTTGTTGTGGTTATCTCTGCCGATCCTCGCTAGCTATAAGTACCACAAAGCTCAGCTGGCAGTGTCTGCGTGCCCTTTCCATAGTTTTGCCAAAGATTGCCTGGACCTTTGGGTGGTATCACTGCTCTGAAAAGTCACATCTCTAGTGTAATGTGGTGCTAAATTTGGAGCATCATTTGTGCCTTCTGGCGTGAAGTTAGCCATACATTTTGCACACCATAGACAAAAACGCAGCTCCAAATCAAGAGCCTCGTGACACTGATGAGACACAGGCGAGGTCGCCTCATTACAATCATTTTAATTTAACAGTAGCAGTTTTTATTTTGCCATGTATTTTATGTGTTTTAGATCATATCAAAAATGTTGAAAAAAGATGTGTGGAAAAGGAAAAACCTTAAGATACTCAACAGTTTTTGTGCAAGGTTTTATGCACTGCCTAATAAAGCTGCAGTGATCTTTTGGCTTACTGAAAACATGGCAAGAATTTGGCTGCACAGGAAAGCTTCCTTGCAGTATATTGAGTCATGAAAGTCCAGACCACTGAACGAAAAATACAAATTGTAAAAGCTGGCACAGGGTACTGTCATGCACTCTGATTCAAGCATACAGTGAGCCAAAGGAGATGATGGCTCATGAGCTCTAGGAGTGAGCAAAACGAGGGCCGTGTTGTTGCTAAAAGTTGGGTGAGTTAATTGCTGTAATAGTTGAAAATATTACTGCTGCCCTTTCAGCTCTGTTCATATTATGCCTAGTGTCTTGATGTCCAGGCCGTGATAGAGTTAAGCATGACAAAATGAGACCTATGAATGAAACATTGCCATTAGACTCAGTTCTTCATATGCAACATACATAGTGTAGTGATTTAGATTTTGTCTTCTAAATTGACAGATGTAGCACTGTTACAGCATTTCATTTAGCATGAGAATGCTGGGTAGTACATAAAGTTGTCTAAACTTCACCCCTTTGGCTTCTAGCGTCTTGTTTTAACCTGTTATTGCCATATCAAATTATCTGTGTGGAAAGGATTAGCCTAAATTACCTTCTAATCTCTGCAATTATGTTGTTTTCAGAACATTAAAGGGGCCCTACATCACTATTCATATACATCTCTTCGCAAATCGCCTGTCGCAAAAACTTTTTGAATTCTTCAATCACAAGCGAAGTTAGACTTAGGTAGTTATCGGTCTAATCAACGGCTTTCTGCCACCTTTCATTTGGACTAGCATCTTAGAAGCTTCACAAGGGGACAACTGGCGGGAGCAATATCTCGCTGGGTCGACTCAAAGGTTGAATGCAAGATTGCTTGTGGCGGCTGCAGTATTTATACAACGCCTTTCATCTTGGAGGCCTAGCATAGCAGACACAGTAACACGTAACTGTCGTATTTAGATCCGCAGTGCAAAAATAAAATGGTTTTTCTGTCTTTTTGAGATTCCAGACATATACATGTTTCATTTATTTAACTAAAATGAACAATAGTTATTACTGAGAATGTTCTTGCAACGACGAAACCAGCCAATAGCTCTTGTAGTTCAAGCTGCTTGCGATGGTGATGCATGACATCATTGCGGAAGCAAGAGCAATTGATTTTTTTTCTGCATTTAACATGAAATTGGAAATTTCCTGCTGCATGCTGTGCAATAATATTTGACTTGCACCGGAGCCTTGTCAACAGATCGGCAACATTTTCTTATGTTCAAAAAGTGTTTCAGGGCCCCTTTGAGGATTAGACAACTCTCTAAAATACCTAACGTGGTGAGTTTCACTGTCCAAAAGCCACCCAGGCCTAGCAAAGTGCATACTCAGTAGTGTGGACAAATATGCATGCATTCGAAAGTAGATAATCGAATGATATAGTTGTCCATAAAGCACTTTACTGCTCTAAAGGATTGAGTGTGGGACTAGCATGCAACACAGCTGAACAACAAAGAAAAATAAAACAAGTGCCATGTTGCGTTCTGAAAGCAGCTGTGCCTAATCATAGAAAAATCTATGTACTGCCCAGTATAGTTATGGTGATTGAATGACGTCAGCAAATTCAGTGCCAAGTTTCCTTCTAGTAACTTTAGCAGGAATATAGGCTTGTTACTTCCTTTCTACTAATTGTGCTTTCTACTCTGCAGCTGTGATTACTCTGAAATTTCTTCAAAGCATATCACCTGTGCGAAAAGAAGAGGAAAAGAGAGACAAAATACTACTTTGTGCTTATAGACTGCGTGAAAATGTTTGCCATCATGCACAATGAGGCAACATATAAAGCAGATTGGTGGCATTTCTAGCACAATGCAAAGCACACTGTCGTTGCATTGCACCAGGAGTGCTGTTGCCTGTAGATGCCTAGGTGTCTGATGCACCGAACACAGGGTGGTTCTCATGTTTGCTGCAGACTTCCCTCTGGCCACTGACATTTGGCCTGGCCTGCTGTGCAGTGGAGATGATGCACATTGCAGCCCCTCGTTACGATATGGATCGTTATGGTGTTGTGTTCCGTGCAAGCCCTCGTCAAGCTGATGTCATCATTGTAGCAGGAACAGTTACCAACAAGATGGCGCCAGCATTAAGAAAGGTACTGTATTGTCGTTCTATGAATGTGCAGTTGTGTAGGAAGGCTGTTAACGACAGAAAGCTGAGCTAGTTGGTAAGGATTCATTATGCAAGAGAGAGGTGAGGCGTGCAGGCAGGACACAAGTGTAGAGAAGTGGACAACACGAACGCCGACACCGGTGTTCGTGTTGTCCACTTCTCTACTCTTGTGTCCTGTCTGCACGCCTCACCTCTTTCTTGCATAATGAAGGCTGTTAATATTTGCACTCTTTCTTTCATTGCTCACAGTGCAATTCAACCTGTAAAGAGACATGCGGTTAAAGATAAACCATGATATTAGCATATTCCAATCTCCTTTAGGCTGGTATAGCTTCAAGGCAGAATCTTTTTACGTGATATCTTCATGATGCTAAAGGTCCAGGTTTGAGTGAGTTGGTAAGATATTTTTTTGGTATCATAAGCTAAGATGCTCCTAAAGTACGTATATTCATCAAAAGCACCTCATTAGCACAACTTTACTGATTCGTGTATTGTGTGCATAATGCTTAACATACTTTGCATTGTCAGCATCTCATGACAACACTAGCTTTAGCGAAACACTTTTTGAGCATTGCAAATAAACTTGCTTAGCCACTGTAATGTCACGAAGTTAACAAGCGAGTCCTTGGCACAATGGTGTTCCTTTAATAATGGTTGTCATTCGGAGAGCACACATCCCTAAGATATTTTTTTGGTATCATAAGCTAAGATGCTCCTAAAGTACGTATATTCATCAAAACCAGCTCATTAGCACAACTTTACTGATTCGTGTATTGTGTGCATAATGCTTAACATACTTTGTATTGTCAGCATCTCATGACAACACTAGCTTTAGCGAAACACTTTTTGAGCATTGCAAATAAACTTGCTTAGTCACTATAATGTCACGAAGTTAACAAGCGAGTCCTTGGCAAAATGGTGTTCCTTTAATAATGGTTGTCATTCGGAGAGCACACATCCCACTATACACTTCGACATTCTAGTTCCAGTGGCCGGCGGCCACAGGTGCCAGCCTATCTTGCGTCAGTCAGTACGATATTATGTCCATCTTAGCATATTATTATGCCTATACTCAGATTATAAAGCCCCTACAGGTGTGGTATTACCAGGTTATTACTTTTGGCAATATAATCACTTTCACAAGATTTCACATGACTAGCACCAGACGCGTAGATGTGTCTATGGGCGGTAGCATTTCTGGCGCAGTGCAAAGCACAGTGTCGTTGCACCTGGAATGCTGTCGGCCATAGAGGCTTAGGTGTCTGATGCTAGTCACACAATATTTTGAAGCGGTTGTACAGCATATCCGCAAGTGATCAACTGCGAATAACATTTAAGTTTTGTTGAAAAGATCTCTCATTCTTTCCCTCAACTTTCTGAAATCCTCGCTTCTTTTCGTGTGTATTGCTGTACACTTGCAAAAGTGATAGCAATTGGCCTTCTTGGGGGGGGGGGGGGGCGAATCTGGCCAGTTGAAAATATGGCCTTAGGTGGATTTCACAACTAAGGAGTGCCTCTGGCAGAAGCAACAAGGGAGAAATGTTATCTCTATAAGACAACAGCATCATGGAATGGCGAAGCGTAATATAACTGTGCTAATACTGCTTATTGCCAATAGTTTCATTCATACAGAGTGCATTTAACAACTTTCTGCTGGAAAAAAATTTGTGAGGAAATGCCCTTTAATAAAGACACATTCCACACCTTTCATAAGCACATTGCAGGGCTCCTTTTGTCTATAGTGCTAGTTAACTTGCACTAATTCAAATCACGAAAGACCGCAGATTTACGTATGTATTATGAGAAGTCTATAGGATGGCGACATGAGGCAATAGAGTTGAAAGCTGCTATAGTCGAACATCTTTATAAGGAAGTGCTTGGGGCCTCCGAAATCATTCGTTATGTAGGTCACTTCATTCTAAAGGCCGTGCATGGTTCACAATGCTACAAAGACAGCATAATGACATAATTCCTTCGTTATGCAGTTCATTTAATTGTAGAGGCGTTCATTGAAGAGGCACTGTCTAGGGCGAAAGCTCTCGCTGCCTCTCATCTTGCTGACAAGCAATTCAGCGCGTTTTGTGGAATCAGATCCTGCCAGAATGTGGCATGGCCACTGGGTCTTTTAAATTATTTGTCCCTGACAGACCCGGATGGCCCAAGGGGGCACTTTCAGCCAATGGGTGTTGCGTACGCAGCGTCTCAAGCAGTCCTGGACAACAAATCAAAGATGCCAATTGTCGCAGGACGAATCAATGGGCATGATGCGTCACTTGATAACTGGTTAGGCTGTCAAATTTCTAAATCGTCAAGGGAATGTGTTCTTGCACTCCACATTATCCAGTGTCTATTGCCACTTGGCCTATGGAAGTTTTGGGGAACGCTATGGCATGAGCAGCAGAAGGGACTCATGTTCCTAGTCAATAAGCCTGAAATGGTTCCAATGTCTTCAATGTGTTCAATGTCTTAAATGGTTACAAGAACGGCATGGTGTGAGTGGCAGCCTTCTAGGCTGGAGACTTTCCTGTCGGCTTCGACTTTGTAATTTGACTATGGTTTACTCAATTTTTCCATCAGTTCGATCCCAGCCCAACGTCCTGGCCAGCAACCATAAATTTCCACGGACCAAAACTTTCGTTATTTATACCCTGAAATTGACTTTTCCCAGATAATTTGAAGCTGAATGCTCACATTCATGGGCCTGGACCCTATGGTAACCCCAATCATGACCCCAATGGCTACAGCATCTCTCTTGGTGGTGCTAAGGGCAGTGACTGCATTGAGGGCTCATTATTTCCTGCCAAAAATGCAATCTTTTTGGCCTGGTTCCTCTGAAAACTGCGGCTCACAATAAATGAATCCGATATTTATCCTATATTAATGTATCTTTTTTCCCAAGAAAGATTGTCCAAAAACTACCTGCATGTTCAAATTGAATACAAAATTGTCCTCATAGCATTGCAAACAGCCTACCGTCAGCGCCAGTGTCATCGCCATTATCATCATAAGATGGTGGCAGAGCAAGTTTTTGCATAAGATGTTTGTTGCGCTTAAAGGGACACTAAAGGCAAATACTAAGTCGACATGAACTGTTTAAATACCACTCCAGAAACCTTGCAAAGAAAACACTTAGTTTGAGAAAATTGCATCTGAACTGTCCGCATCCATTTTTCGTAATTTAGATATCCCGCTACCCAACCGGGGGAGTGGTGGCATTACATACACCATCCCACCCTTTGCTGCCGTCGGTGAGTAGAACGGTGCCCAACAGACGGCGTTACTTAGCCAAGACAGAGCAATGGATTTGTTGCTGCAACTGCTTCTTTGGTCAAGTGGCATAGACCGTTCGGGCATTCAGTGACATCACGTGGAAGTCGAATTCTCTGCTACTTGCAGTTTGTGTGAGTTCGCGAGCCAGCAAAACCAGCGCAGCACTATGCAATAACGAAACTACTGAAATGCGAAAGTGCGGGTGGCACAGAGTCGTGCAAGGACGAAACCTTGTGACCGCCCACATCATTGTCAAGGGTAACTTCAATGAGTTCTTTTTTCTAAAAACAATATAGAACTGGACAAGTAGCATTTTATTTTGTCTTATAATACAATACAAGGATGTTATTTGCATTGAGTAGTTGAATACTTGTGACAGAATTGAACTGAGGAGTTCCTTCATCATCATCACCATCAGGCATCATCATGAGGCAAGTACTTAGATGTCCCGGGGGACTCTCTAATCATGTCCTGCATTTACCTCAATTTCAAGATTATTAAGGCTCTGTTCACAATAATGTTGACACCTTAGAGATTCTCGAGCACTAATCTACCACTTTAGCTTGACTTAATATTTGCCCTTAGTGTCCCTTTAAAAGAAAGAAAAAAAAGCTGGATGGTTTCGAGTGTGTAATGCAAATGCCTTAATTAAGTGTTTGTTGTCATGTGGGCTCGCTATTTTTTCTCCCAGTTTCGAGCTCGCCAAATCATTTGAGTGTCTGAAGGTCGTCCTTTTCTCCAGGACATTTCAGCGTAAAGGATGTTTTACAGTGTTCTTGCTTAAATTGCTATGCTCCTCTCCAATGCTTGCCGACTTCCCAAGAATACACTACATCCGGGCACACAGAGTGAGGTGCATACCACTGCCACTGTTGTCATACTGTTATTGTCTTGCACTCATTGTCATACTGTCATCGTGATGCCATCGTGGTCATTCTATCGTCGTCATACAGTCCTAGTCATCTGATTGTTGTCGTTCCATCAGCATCATTCCTCTGTTGTCATTCCATTATAATCATGATGTTGTCATTCAGTTGTGATGATGCCACCATCATCGTGCATTTGCTGTTGCGCCATCACCATACAGTCATGGTCAGGCCATCTTCGTCATCATACCGTAATTATACCATCGTTATAATTTCAGAATCATCATGCCGTTGCGTCGTCATTGTCATACTGCCTGTGTCGCTCCATCGAGGTGATGCCATCATAATCGTGTTGTCGTCACTTGATTCTCATCATCGCATCGTCCTCATGCATTTGTTGTCATGCTGTCATCGTTGTACAGTCGCCATGACTGCGATGCGGCAAAACTCCTGTGATACTGCGGGCACAATCTATGAGCTTTGCAGGACTTGATAATGATGATTTATTAGCATTTCCTTTGAAACGGAGCTGTGGCAAATAGTCACCCAGCCTGTTTAAGTTAATCAGGTATGCTCTACATGTACACCCTTTTCATCCTAGCATTTTTGTGTACACCTCCTTAACCAACCTTTTTCTCTTCCTCAAAAACTTTATCTACCTTGTACTGCTACCCATGCCTGTAACTGATCCGGTCGTATGAATCTCTTCTGTGCTTTTTTTTCATCAACATTTCAAATTTCTCTTGCTTATCGCAACTGCTGACTGGTTGTTGCTTCCATCCACTAAGTCCAAGCGCTTCTTGAAGGTGTACGTTACCTACAGGCCTCACTGGGTGAATCCCTTCTCATTCCATTAGGATGTGCCGAGTGGTCTCCGCATTTTAGCTGTGGCATACACGTGCCTCATCTTGTTGCAAATATTTGCTCCAGGCAACTAGCTCGAGCCCTAAATAGCAAGGCACTGCCCTTTGTGTTATCGTACAGATCTTTCCTTCTAATTTCTTTCTGCTCATTCTTGTAAACTCCATGGTCCTTTTTATTTCCATTCTTTGCATTCGATTCACTGTCTTTGTTTCTCTCACATTCTTTTTAGCGACTCTTGGTTGTCAATTGACACTTTCAGTTACCCTTGTTAGGATCGACCTAAGTTTTCCAAGAAGCCATCGACTACCACCTCTGGTGACGGGGAGATGGGCTGTTATGATCAATCCAAGTTTTCCAAGAAGCCTTCAACTACCACATCTGGTGACCAGGGGGGATGCCCCACCAGCAACACGCAGTCGTCATGGTTCACGTTCACGTCCCATCATTCACTCCGCTTCAAGACAGCAACGTTGCCCTCCTGACCGTTACGAAGTGGCTAATTATCAATGAAAGGGTCCTCGTGGAGAAGTCCCGGGGGAAAGCATCAACGACAGGTGGTTGCCTCCTATTGTGACACGTTGGAGATAGGTGCACCACGTTGAAGCACAATGAGCAGCGCGTAAAATACAGGACCACAACGAGCAGCACATTGATGGCAGCACCCGAGCAGCATGCTGACAACCAGTGAAGGGCGATAGAGGTGGTGAATGATTCAGTGTCTGTGATTGGCCAGTGGATTCTATCAACGAAGGAAAGAGGGGTCATTTAAGGCCATCCTGGCCTCCATGCTAGATCAGAACTGCTCGAGACTTGGATAAGAGTCAGAACCATGTACCAATGAAGTGAATACAATCTTTTCTACTTTTTTTTCATGGTCACAATGCCCGGCTTTATCGTCGTTTCCTGATTCATGCGGTGAAGATCCACCTCACCCGGTCGAGATCGTATCACCCTGTACAACTTTGATTGTCAACTTTCTTGAGCTCTTCCTCTGTTCTGTGTCCACACTTTTCAGGTACAGATACCTGTACACTTTAGCCATCCATTTAATTTGATCCTTCTTCCCGAGTCTTTCTTTGAAACTAATCTTGCTCTGTGCATGTGATGTCCAGAGGGCAACACACCTGGTGGTGTTACAAAGGACTGAGTTTTCTGTCATGTTACCAAGCAATCCTCTCTCATTGGTGGAAGCGCATGCAATGCCATGTGCGCTTCCATTAATGGAAATACCTTCTCACATGGCTCTCACCACTGTCACTCATCTCTCTTGCTGTAGACGGCACCAACGGTGCAAAACTGAGCAACAATAAGTGTTACAATTTACTGGCCATAGGAAGCAGAATTTTTCTATAGGTCATCATTTTCTTAATTAAGAAAGTGTTGAGATTTGAGAAAAACTGAACAACTCAGTAACTCAGCAATAAAAAAACGTATCACAATTCTGTAAACAGCACCTAATAATACACCTAAAGCAGATAAAACTGATTCATTACAAACTGCTCTGAAGTATACCACTAATTTGTGAAGTGGACGTTTGCAAAATCCTCCTAAACATTCTAGCAAGTTCACATAAGCTGCAAATACCTACATCATACTTGTCCACTTTAGATGCTCTAACAAATGCAGTTGAAAGAACTGCGGTGGTATCTGCTTCTTTCTGCAGAATTAGAGGTTTGTAAACTTCATGTTTCTATTTTTTTTAAGCTTACCGATTTTTCTAAAAGATTTGAGGTCTCGGATCAAAATTTCGCTTGCTACGGTTGTTTCAATTTAACTTTCTCTCTCAAATGCAAAGCTCGTTCACATAGGTCTAGCGGTTGTCTCATGAAAGCACTTCTGCATTTTACATGTAGTATTTGAATAAGAAAATCGGAGTTAGCCCTGAGCTAAAGCTTCCTTTCAAAAACAGTCTGAAATTGACCTCAGCGGACACTAAGTGTAGATAAATTTATGTTCTGTAGATGTAAAATCTGCAGGTTTCATCCTATTTCAAAATGCCAGATTTGAAGGTATGCAGTGCCTTTTTTTTTACTTGTTTTGTCATGAAATAGAGTGCACGTTTGACGTGGCCGCATATTATTTTCTACTGTGAACCGATAAAAACTGGGTGCGTTTTAGCATCAGGTTAGCACTGACAAATGAAGCAGCAGTGTGTTTGGACTTCTACTTCTGCCTTTTTACTTAAACGCCCTCAAAAAACTTCATTCATCTCGTCAAGATCGAATTGACAAAAATTGACGGTAGTATTCACTGCTAGGTGGCTCACATTTACAACAGGTTTCTGTGCACTTTCAGCCCAAGCTGGTGAAATGCATGCTTATTTCTACACTTAAGATACATTCGGCTGGTCCCTACTGCACTCTGAGTCAGATTGAAACTATGCGGTTTCAATCTTCAAGCCAGAGAAAGCTTGACCAAGCCGAACATGCACCTACTCGTCAGAGCAATCTGAGGCTAAAAGAAGAAGCACGTCAGCATGTCTTCTGTTCTAAACAAGCAAGGAGTGCCAACGCCAACACACCGCCGTGGCAGACGCTACACGAAGAATGGAAGCTGCATGACCGTAACTCTGTCAAATCTCGGTCGCACTCCCAGGTTGTAGGTGAGAGTGCGTCCAAGCGCTCAGTAATGACCAGCCGAATGTAAAGCCAAATGTACCATTAGTGAAAACTATGATAGGAGCCTCCTGACAAGTCGGCAGAGCTTTCCTTTTTAGCTGCTTTTGATGGCTTTTGTTGCTGCAGGTGTACGACCAGATGCTGGAACCTCGGTGGGTCATCTCCATGGGAAGCTGTGCCAATGGTGGCGGATACTACCACTACTCCTACTCAGTTGTTCGCGGCTGCGATCGCATCATCCCTGTGGACATCTATGTTCCAGGTATGATACCCACAACATCCCACTAGTTTAATTGACAGGAAGGAGGTTGTTGATTATAGTGGTCATGTTAGCAAGTTGTAATTGTTGTGCTGCTATGCCACAGCAATTCAAGAAGCCTGTCAGGAAGTGTTCGTTGTCTTTATTTTCTTAGAAGGAGCACAAGATGACAAGACATTAAAAAAAAATCAGAAGGCACAGTTGCTGCCTTCAGTGCCATTGCTTCTTGTCTTCCTTCATCCTCCGTGTTCAAATTTCTTATGCTGTCCTCTGGGCAAATGGGAGCAGAGCCATCAAACAGTGAGACCAGCAGAAGTGCAGTTAGAGCATAACTGCTTCTTGCACCATTGGAACATTCACTGTACTCCGAGAAGTGCGAGAGGCATTGGCAGCAGGCGAATAGGCCAATTGAGTGAGTTTTTTTGGCTTCCTTGCATCATCCATAAGGTGGCTGTGAAATGCATTTTCGTGATGTGCAGCATTCCACTGTACGTGATGTGCCATTTTGCTGCTCGACGATAAAGAGCTGGACACTGAAATTAAACTCCAGCAACTGTCGCTGCTGCTATTGTCTGGCATGTCAAGCACCTAGGCACAAGGATGACATTTCACGACCGCAGCCATTTCCCGTGCTTTTGACGACTGACAAGGTGCACTCCTGCTGATGGACACACTGACTATGTTTTTCTTTTGCCATTGTTTGCACACACAGGCTAAACCAGTGTAAAACAAATGGACATGGTATTGTCACAAGACTTCCTTTCTAGTCCAATCTTTAAGTGAGAGTATAGTGAAAAATGCTCTTGGGTGCTCTTGACATCACAAAAGTGCCCTTGTTCTCCTGTGGGATGGCAGGCTTCTTACTCCTGTTATCCTACCCAAAGGCACTGGCTCTTGAAAGAGCACTTTGAGAGTGC
The DNA here is from genome assembly GCF_038994185.2 of Dermacentor albipictus. Classification (NCBI taxonomy): domain Eukaryota; kingdom Metazoa; phylum Arthropoda; class Arachnida; order Ixodida; family Ixodidae; genus Dermacentor; species Dermacentor albipictus. The sequence continues at coordinate 350,902,476 of NC_091821.1, read as the reverse complement.
TCTTGATGGCTCCTGTTTGCCCACAGGCATAGAGTGCCTTGTAATTGCTTAGAGGGAAAATGCCACTGCGGTGCTATTGTATGCATAGAAATGTTGGGTTATGGGGCTTTAGATTGTCATCTTTTCTCAGAGAGCCTACACACCTTAAAGATGGTTCTACCTGACAGTGTTCCATCTCCCACAATGACTCATTCTTTATAAAGCAGTGTGTAAAATGCTTATTTTTCATTATTAATAAAAATATTGTATTAAGCCATGAGAACTTATGCGAGGTTCTACAATATATTATATCAAACGTGAACAGAGTTGGCAGGCCACCAAAGTTGGAGGAAAGGCTACAAGGTCTGTGCTCACCATGCATCAGTTTCAGTAGTTTGTTTTCATTTTCTTCTCTTGCTTGTTGTGTTATATGTGAGTAAACATTAACGAAAGATCCATTACGGGTGAACTAGGACAGTCTATATCTCTTTAGGAAGGTTGTATTCGTGCTGCTACTACCATGTTTTAAGCCAAGCTACATTTAAAGGGGCCCTGAACCACTTTTTATCGAATTCAAGAAACGCATTTGTATTTAAAATAGACTATTTCATAACTACTTTGCCTCCAAAAGTACTTCAGTACTTTCAGCAGAAGCAGAGTTATTGGCAGTCAAAGATCCCGGTGGCGGTGCTCTCGCTCCTTTAATGCCTTGCACTGCTACGACAGAGCGGGGTGTGCTCACAATGCTCTGCCTACTGAATGTCACTGTGGTGCACAATTCCAATTTGATTTTTTATGTTCACGTAGATGCAACTAGTATTTCTAATTTTGGAGTCCGCAATGTGCCAAACGCAGTTGTGCTCAACGAGCCACAGTGCACTCAGCCAGCAGACTTGCCGTGCCACCCTGTGGCGGCCGCGGTATCTATGCTACATAGTAGGCTGCAACAACTTGCAACTGTAGTGCATATGCTCAGCGTTTGCTTTGTGCATGATAGGGCTTGAGAGCACGCTTGCACTTGCTTGAATGCTCCAGTTTGGCCATGCTATGTGGTGTGGACCGGCTTTGTCCTGCACCAGCTTGAAGTACGGATAGTAGCCACATCCAGCTTGTGCATTTCGAAGCGCTGTCAATAGCTCTATACAAAGCGAAGTCTGCCAAGGTATATAACCTGGAGTGGCCAGGAGTGAGCACATGCTGGCAAGCATGCATGTGGTCTAACCTTATATTTTGCATGGTTCAAGGCTAGTTGAGTGTTCAAAACTAGTCAGGATTAAAGAGACCTTACGGCTATAGCAACGATAAGCAGGGTGGCCAAAGTTTAATTCCTATGCGGGCGGCCACCGCCAAGCATGAGCAGACGATAGTTGGCTTCTGCCAGAAGTTTGTAATCCTTATCAAAAACCGAAAGCAGATTTTCCCTTACTTTAGCCTGTTTGTTAAAATGTGTGAATAAATATACAGAGTAACAGTAGGAAGAAGCGCACCGATATAAACACCCGTCTTGATTGATGTCAACCATTAATTACAGCCACATATGTGAATCTGCTGTATTATGAAATACATCAGCCCAAAAAGAGTGAGGAGAAGGCTTGTATTTAAAAGAGAGCATTTGAGAAAAGGGTAACTTTGCACGCTGCTTGTGAGCTCTTCGTGTCTTGTACGACTGCTAAATTTGGCTGAGGTGTTCATGGAAGCATATGCTATGCACAGACTGTGTTTTTTCTCCAAGCTTGAGGGATGGATCTGGACCCCTTTGATACAAGCTGAACCTTTCATCTACCATCATTCTCCTTGTATCACAGCAGCTTGTATATACAATGGTGCCAGATATCCCGTTCGGTAACATTGTAATAAATTCTGTGCCCACAGAATTGCTCTGGAAGAAAAACAAATGATTCCCTCTGAGCTCACCTTTCCATTTCATGACAATCTTCTCATTTTCTGGATGCTCACAAATACTAACATTTTGGTTTGAATAGGTCTTATTAACCATACTGTGCCAAATCACAGAAAAGAAGGCACTGTGCAGCGCTTACAGAAATCAAGACACCACTCTGCCTGCTACATTACGTGCTGCAGAGAAGCTTGCTTGCAGAATGATATGTGGCATTGGATTCCAAAAGCACAATGTCCAACACTTTCAAAAATACGAACAGCCAATATTTAACTAAAACACACAGAATCAGCTTTGTGGACCACAACTCCAGAAATGGTGTTTTACAGAGCAGAAAGAAATGATATGCCTGGAAGGTAGCATATGGTGCAGAGTGACCCCAAGTTCTTACCTGCTTTAGAAGTACTTGAGCTTGGCCTAGTTAGTATTTACTGCATGACATGTTTACCACTAAAGAAAGATGACAACAGTAAAAGAAACATGGACGTGGCCGCCATTGCTGTCATTTGTGTTCCTTACCTGCTTGCCTTGATGCACACCTGTGTGTTACTGTGGCAGATGATGTCTGCCAGGTCACATATCGTGCTGTGTTAAAAGGATAAAAGGAACTTCACTAATCTCAAGGCTATGATTGTAATAGTAAACTTTCTCTGAGTTGTCATAAGTCCCCTGCCCTCTATGTTACACTCACAGTCACATTATTTTTGTATAAGTAAATCAACAGCATGGTTCTTTGTAGTCTTACTCTTCTTAATTGTACCACTTTCATTTAATTTATCCATGATTGTACATACATTCACACAATGTGATTTGCAGCCTTGTTATTCTGTCTTGTGTCTATCCTTCTCTTCGTGATGCACTTGCTACCGCGACTTGCTGGCTATGGCGTTTGGCTGCTGACCACGAGGTCACGAGTTTGAATTTCGGCCACGGTGGCTGCGTTTCAATGAGGCATAATGAAAAAGTGCTTCTGTACTGTGCTTTAGGTGCATGCATTATACTTAGATTGGTCAAGTGCTTGGGCTGCACTTTGGTGTCAGTCAAATTTTGAATGATCGAAACGCTTTTGCCTCACGTATTTCTTTCATGCGATGCGCATCAGGTCACTAGTCTAGATGACCGTTCATTGCGGTCTCGGCAGCAGTGGCCTTCACGGGAAAATTTTGCTCCAAGCACAGTTGTGACAAAGGCTCTGTTCTATTTTCAGGCTGTCCTCCTACCGCCGAGGCTCTCATGTACGGCATCCTGCAACTGCAGAGGAAAATCAAGCGCATGAACATGGCTCAAATGTGGTACAGAAAGTAGGCTGCACTTGTCTGCTGTAGGAGTTTCAAGTACACACGTTTTAGGAGTTGTAATAAAGATGTGTAAAGATCTGTCGATCTCTGCCTATACTTTCAATGCTTCACTTTTCAAAGGCATCATTTGAATGTTGATGTCATCATAACAACATTTTCTAAGAAGACTTAATTTACATTTTTCAACAATGCTCCTTGTGGTCTCAAGTGTGTGGAAAAAGTAAAGGTGGACTCTTGCACTACTGTTGTAAACAAAGGTGGTGTTCTTGAATGGTGAGATTCACATGACTAGCACAGGATTCGTGCGCTTGGCACCATGCCAAGAATCCTACTGCTCGTATTGGTTGTCAGATAATACAGGCTCTGATTGTGCCTAAAGTTTCTTAATTGCCGACTACAGGAGTAAACTAGAGACCCGACATAATCTAATTATGCCAACGTCTCGTAGCGTCACATTGGATCAAATGGGTCGTGTGACAGCACAAAATGCACAGAGGTGGATGAAAGTGCAAAATTTGATACCAAAGTTATATTTGTCTAGCACATTGTTCATTTTATTTATAATGGCTGCTAGTCCTGATCACTGCTTCAAAACTAACCTGAGGACTTCGTTCTAGTCACCCAGGTTCACGTCTCACCATACAACACTTCAAAATGTTTGATGTACTGTTCACAGTGCTCTCCCTTGGCAAACTCTGGCACACCTCTTAGATTCTCATTACGGTGCTCAAAGAACTTGAACACAGCATAGAATATTGCAGGGTCTTCACTTGTCCTCGCAGCCTCGAGAAACTTGCGTGCCGAGATTGAATCTGAGGTTCCTAGGTTCTGCACAAACCGTATAGCACTGAGCACTCTTTTCTGTGACAGCAACACTTCAACAATTTCTTCGTTGGCTGTGCCCAGCCTCTTGAGCATGTCAAGTGCCAACTGTGTTGCTGGTGGGTACACTGCATGCAATGACAGCAGGAGGCATGCCAGTGGCTTGGAATCTGTCAGAACATGGTACTGTAGGAACTGGTGTAACTGGTGAAACCGCCGGTTGTGAACAAGGACATTGATGAGGAGCTCATTATGGCAATAGGGAACTGTCAGCTGATGCTGCACTAATGACCTGATGTACTCGACAAGGGTGGAAACAACAAAGTGAAACCTGTCTTCAGATTCGTCAGCAAATTTCGAAAAGACGTGGGCGTACATGTCGGAAGGGTCCACGCAGCCTTCCTTGGTGGCAAGCTTGTCAAACACATACGCTATCTGGTCGAGGGGTAGCTGGGAGTCTTTCTCCAGCAGACGACGACAGACGCCGAGCAGAACATCTTTAGAATTTGAGCGCTGCAGAAGGAAGTCAACCAGCTGGCGCTTGTCATCAAAGTGAGCTAGCAAAGGTTCTAGTCTCAACATGACATACCAGAGGCAGCCAATCTTTGCATCAATGACAATGTTCGGTTGGAAGACTACCCAGTTTGGTGAGTACAGCTCATAGCTTACTTCTTCTAGTGAGTTGTTTGGTGGCAAGGTAACTTTCAGCTTTAGAGGGCGAATCGGTGATGGAGGAACTACTGGCCTGTGATAAGTCACAAAACCGTCACTGTATCCAGGCAACCTTATGTCGAACAGCATTGATTTCTTCGATGCTTGATGGTGCACAATGACTAAGCTGTCCACGATGTTCACAGCAAATCTCCCGCTTGTGTCAAGCTTCAAAATATCGGTTTTTCTCGGTGGCGCTTCCTTCTGCAGAGTGTAGATGACAATTTCAGCTCCAGTACCTCCTACTGAAGTTCTTGCCTGGTGACGTAACACCACGATAACACACTTGCCATAAAGTACTGCTGTTGTAACGTCTCGTTCGAGAAGGCATACTCTTGGAGGTTTAGGAATGATCGGCAAATCAACTTCAAATTTCGGGAGTCTCGTTGCAACACCCTGTTTAAATTGAAACGGGTGTAGGATATTACCGAGTGGTCCAGAGGAGAGCACAAGCAAAGACGTCTCGGGTTGATAAACAAACCAGTTCACTTGCAGCGTGTAAGTCTTCAGAGAACGGAGAGTTCGCTTCTCCGAGCTGACCTGGTACAATTCGATGCCGTGGTCTGTAACGAAGACAATTTCGTTTGCACAGGTCCAGGCAATGCCCAAGATGTTGGTAGCTTTCCCTTTACAGCTCTGGGAATACTCGACACTATCGATCGTGCCGGAAAAATTGACGAACTCGACGGACTTCTGGCTGCGCTGAATAGCGAGGATCTTCAGGTCGGGTGAGAACTTGATGGAGACAACGTCTCCCTTGTCGTCCATTCTGAAGTCGGTGGACTTGCAGTCGTCGGGGCCTTTGACGACGACGCCAGTCGCTCCGCCCGATCGCACAACGAATACCTGCTGGTTGGCATCGTCGAAAAAGACATTCGCGATCTTGCTGACAGGTTCGAACCTGATCGGATTAGAACTTAGTTCAAGGAAGTAGTCTTTTTCGTCTGTCATTATTGCAGAAGACAGTCACATCATAGACGAAAGTAACTGTAGCGCCATTTGCGTCGATGAGCTGTATGAAAAAAAAAATTAAAGTTTTCCCGACAGATTGTTTCCACTTGAAACAAGATAACCACAAAAGCAGATATAAAACAAATACTAAGGAGCCGTTGCTAACTGGCAAGGTTTTAACGATGCTTATTTATTTTTTTCTTTGTCGGCATCAGTTTCGCTAGCAGCGTTCACACACGCTCACATGCACACACACAATCGGCATACACGAAGGGCAAGAGGCATCAGCAGGCGTTGAAAGAAAGTGCTGCTCACGAGAATCATGAAATTAATAGGTAGGTGGCACCTTTGATAATGTTGCTTGTAATACGTAGGCCGGTAAGGCCGTTGCAAAGCACAAACATAACGTGTACTCTCGACATTACGGCAGCGTACTTGGCGATGTCGGCCAGGGCCCCGGAACGGCGAGGCTGCAGATAGGAGCCGCGAGTCGTCGCTCTCCAGGACGGCTGCGCGCCATTCCCGTGTCGCAAGTGCCTGCGGTGCAACCGGCAACATCGTGATGTACGACCCAGAGTCGCCTACAGGGTGAGCATAGAGAAACCCAGTATCGTTGGAGCTTTGTTTTCTCTTTTGTGTGTTTGTATTTTTATCTGGCGTGCACCACCGCGGCTGTTCTCTTGGTAGCTCAAACATGGCCGCCAGGAGGTGATCATCCTGTGGCCCCTTACCATCGAAAAAGCGCCGTTAGTCATCGGTGCTGACCCGTGGCAGTATCTAGATGGGCCGAGCATGTCGACGGATGACCGAGGAGGCTTTTAATGCCAAGACCGTGGCCATAGGTAAGCGTTGAGGCGGCGCGTCCGCCATCGCAGTAGGGGAGGCTTCCCCGGCGGCACACGCATCGTATCGACTGAGAGACCCGTGCCCGTGACCGAACATATAAATCCATCAGGACTCCCGACAGGCACCACAGAGACACCGAATTGCACCTTGCGGCCCGACAGGAGCTGTTGCGAGCAACCGCGTTGAACCTGGTGGCGGCCGTAGCCCGTGCGAGCGCAATCGCCGAGGCGACCGCCCGACCCCGACGGAGCCATGTTTCGTGTTGGGCTCGCCGATTTAAATGGCCGTGCGAGCAGCTGGCACTGCTCGCTTGCCACGCCAGGGAATACAGCCCGTGCTGTGCTCGATTCACATGGACACAGCGCTGGTAAGGACAGCCCCACCTGAATTTTCGCTGAGTGCAGTGGTCGGTGCGCGCTTTCATTGTCCCATTTTTTTCTCTCCACATCGGAGCAGCTATCGCTGTGCCACTGGCGCGGCCAAGGCGCTCGCGTCCGGTCGTCGGCGTGCGCCTCGACCAGGGCGGATTATCGAGCGGCCGTTTTCGCGGCCAGGAACATGCATTCCCGCTGCCGCGTGTGCCGTACTTCGTATGATACCCAGCCGCATCGCTAACTAGCTGGTTGCTAGTTTTGGAGCAATTGCCTTCGGCGCTGATCACCCCACCCCGTTTCGGAGCGCGTGTAATGACGACGAGAGTTTTGCGCTGCTTACGTGTGACTTGTAAATGTCAACATTGTCTCTGTACCGTCGGGAGCACGCCATGATTGTGGATGTATACATAACTGACGATTGCCTGTTCCTGAGCTACGCACGCCGCACGTACGCTTTCGTCGTCTCGGCGATTTCGAGGGGGTCTGTTCTTTTCGCACTTGTCAGTGAGCTCAGTGGGGTGTGATTTCTTGGGTTACCTGTACTAATGGCGTGCAACGTGTTGTATGCCCCGAGTTTCTCACATTTTGTAGTATTTCCAGCTTGAGCTGCTGTTCATATAGACAAAAAATTACTTGTCATGGCTTGCACAGCAGTTGGTGTGCAGTAAGTACATTATTTCAGTTACATGTGATACATCAGTCAAAGCTGCATCTTTTCCTGTGCTGTGATGGTATTACTTAGCAGCGTATACATTTGTGCGGGTTGCTTCATGACTTTGGCAGAAAACAGTGCAAAAAATTCAGCAGTTTTACCAATTTCTAGAGCAATACTAAATAGGGCAACACAACAGCATTTGCATTCCAACTACCTGCTACATCTCATCTTTAGACCTGATTTGTGGTTCGAATGTACCGTCTTCATTTAAAGGTTAGTATTCGCTCAATATGAAACCACGCCTATTTGGGGATGTATGGAGGCCCTACTGTAGCATTGTGAGGTCTCAAATGTGCCAAGAGATCGTGGCAGACGGTTCTTACTTGCTGCAGCTTTGTAATGCTATCAGTGCTATAGAAGAACGTCCGATAAACACTCAGAATCGCACATTTGGTGGCCTTCAAACTTCTCACATGAGTCGTGGAATGTGTAGCATATATGAAAGAGAACATGCAAATATGAGTTGAAGAGGCTGTGGCGACTAAAAAAATGGACATGAAATTGTATGCAAGTTGTAAAGCTAGTTGGCATGAATTTTCATGCTGAGATTGAATATATACTTCATGTAATATCGCTCCTTAAAAATTTAGGTATTTTCCCATTCCTAGTCGCTCATGACTGTATGTCAAAATAGATTCGCTCTTATTGAAGGTTCATGAACCTTACCTTGGAGGTCATGCCGAGAAGCTGCAAGCGCTAGGTCAGTGTCCAGCGAGTAGTAATGGCAGTGTTTCTTTTTCAGTATTACACTGCTATTTTGCAACCTTTTCATGATGCTTCCGCTCGTTTTTTAAATATCAAATTTTGCATGGAGGCTCCTCTACAAGGATATGCATATTTTGCTTAACGTCCTCCAAGAAAGATTTTGTGCTTACCACTGCACTGTTCTTACTGAAATTTTGCAGAAGGATCGCATTTTGGAGTCTACATCATTCAGTGTAACACTTGCCACAGTTGATTGCCTGTTCCTTTAAGAACGAAGTGCAAAGTTGCCTTAGCTAATGGAGATGCGAGCTGCTGCCGTGACAGTGTACGCATATGCTTGTGTCACCATCTGCCAGCAGCTGCAGAAAGCAGCCGGTCAGGGAGGTTAGCCACGTGTTGCCCGCTCCTCTAGAACACGCTGCCGACAGACCTCCCTGAAATGCTCTCTGCAGCTGCTGGCAGGCGGCGACACAAGTTTATGTTTGTACTTACGCAGCAGCAGCTCGCATCCCCATAAGCAAAGGCAACTTTGCCCTTTGTTTTTAAAAAAAGCAGGCGATTTACTGTGGCAAGTGTTACACTGAATGATGCAAATATCAAAATGCGATCTTTCGGCAAAATTTTGCCAACAGCAGTGCAGCAGTAAATGCAAAATCTTTTTCAAACACGTTAAGTGAAGTATGAACGCCCCTGTATATCTACACTATCTTAAACTAGGCACTCTTATGTGGCCAAAAATTTTGTTGCAGGTGGCCTTTAAGCCCCCACTAGTCAAATCAACATTACTTGTGTGTGAGTGCATCTGTAAATTCCAGGCTTTGCACCCATTCCTTGAGGAAGATGTATTTCCTTGGCTTTCGTTCTCTGGAACTCTAGAATGATGTAATTGCTGCTAAAGGGACACAAGCAGATAGAAAAAACATTGACGGCACTGGTTAACCATCACCATAATACTTTTTCCAGTCTCTCTATGTCCTTTTAGTGACAGTTATGTCATTATGTCAGAAAGCACCATTTAATGTTGCGCCTAGATTCTTGCATTTTGATGAGGGCAAAATGCAAAAACACCCACGCACTTAGATTTAGGCGCACGTTAAAGAGCCCCAGGTGGTAGAAATTTCCGGAGTCTTCCACTACAGCGTGCCTCATAAACAGAAAGTGGTTTTGGCACGTAAAACCCCCCCCCCTTTTTTTTTTGTTCTCACATTCGGGGGGGCTGTCCTGCTAATTCCATGACAGTGTAACTTGTTTGGGAAACCAACCTGCCAATGGTCTTGTTACAAAAATGTCCATTTCATAAAAACTTTTCTTTAGGTGCACTTCCATGATGAAGAGCTTGAAATAGCTCATAATCTGCAGCCACTCGTTGCAGAGTCACTCTCATCATGCTTACTCTTCTCCCCTTAAACATCCAACACTTAGTAGCCTTGTGTTCGATTTGCTGCATTCGAAACCGTGTACCTGAGCACACGAGTGTTGGACTCTCCTGCGTGTAGCCGTGCACGGCTTAGCTGTGTCTGGAGAAAGGGGGATCTGAGGCATTGAGCCGATGCCGGGTGTTTGAACCTTCAAGGCCTCCTGGTGGAGGCCGCACACTTGTTTGGCCTCATCTCCACATAGACAGAACCTCCAGACTGACTCACCTAGAGGAAATCTGCAGTCGCCTTTTCGTATCCTCCTCTTCAATGTTTTTTTTCTTTCTTGCCTTTGCATCTTCCCTGTGTTCTTTGCACTTCTCACTTCTGAATTTCTGGACAGCAAGGGTTAACCTGGTGTAGTGATCCAACCTTGGGTATTTTATATCAGGTTATAGTGGCGATGCATGGCTGGCATCTGCCGGTATTCTTTCAACCTGGTAGCATTCCCTTGTTGGGCTTGGTGGTGGGCAGCCACCATAGCCGCTAAATTTTCCAGCATTATATGGCAAACAATTTTCCCTCACTACCTGATCGCTCCCTGAAAAGAAGGCGCACTGACGAAAGTTCATACTTTTTTATGCAATCAAGTCTTTTCCCAAATACCACGTTGTACACAGTCGGCACGATAGCAAGACAGTCAGAATGACCTCAGCATTTCTTACAGCGAAATGTCTCACGGAAGAAGATTTAAATGCGCATAACCCTCTTCGAGAGATTCTCATTGTGACGCGAAAGGGCGCTTAGTAGAAAACTTCCTGTTCTCTACAGGTGCATGCTTACTAAATAAGAGCCTACATTCTACAGTGTGGCAAACAAAACAAAACATTCTCATCTATCAATTCAAGCATTGCATGTAGTGCACTGGTGCCCTGTATAGGGGGGACGTGATTTAAGAATCCATATGGGAGCTGTAAGATTCGTCGGACGATCTCGCCGCTGCCATTCAGATGCAAGATTTGGCAGTCGTAGCTGTAAGAAGGAACTTGACTCTTCGTTGGGACTTAGGAGAGCAGGATTTATTTACATGTTATTTACAGTTGAACATGAGATACATCGACAGTCTAGCGTGACTCCCAAATGGAGCCCGCAAGACAAGCATACAGCAAACAGCTTACGAGCACCCTCTAGCAGCCGACAATCGCTGCTTATATGCACTCTGCTCGACGTCATTGAAGGTGACCCGCCCTTTTGGAGGAGGATAAGGGCTCTTGACTTGGAGGAAGATGAGGGCTTACATAAACGTGCCACACACACACACAGGTGTAATGGTCCGGAGCGGACGTCAGAGGGGCTTCGTAGAACTCTGAGCCATCCCGGCTGGCGCGCCCGGGTAGCACATTGTCTGGTGTCTCGAAAAGCTTATGGGGAGGTTCCGCCAATTACGTCCCCTCGAGAACTCCCCTGAGCTGATCTCGCGCCACGTGGCTCCCGGTTATCCGCAGTTCTCTGAAGTGCGCCCCGTCCCGGTTGGATTGGAACACGTGCAGCGGGCTGAAATAGCTGCAGGCCGATCCTAACAGAGCGACCACTTCGCGATTGTCATGAAATTAACAAGAGCTGATGAGTGCTCTCCATGCATTCCCCATTGGCAAGTAGTGTCAGCCGACTGGAAGCAGTATAAAGAACTCACACACATGACCTGGTAAAACACCTCTGCACTTCCTATTGACGATGCAGTGGCATATTTGGCGACATATATTGTTGATGTGGTGTCCATATGTATCTCTGAAACAAAGGGATTGCCCCCCAAACAACATGCTCCCTGGTGGAATAAGTAGTGGAACGAAGCTCGAAGAAATCAGAATAAGGCATGGAGTCACCTTCACAACTCCCCAACCACTGAGAACTTGGCCAGCTTCAAGAAAATTGTCAGAGAGTTGAAGGATACGCCACCAAGCCATAAGGGAAAGCTGGCAAAAATATATCTCCAGCACAAATTCCTATGCAGACTAATGAAAGGCCTGGAATATGGTAAACAAAATTAAATGCTGTGAAACTTCTATCATTAGCAAATGCACAAGGAGACACTCTTGAGGATGAAGCTGATTCTCTAGGGGCATATTTTGAGTGCATTCCGAGTTCATCCCATTACTCTCGATACATTCCTGAGATATCCGTGACAAGCAGAGTGACTCCCTTTGGATTGGAAAGGAAAGAAATGAAGCTTACAACCGTGGTAATGAACGTGGCGGAATTTCAGGCTGCACTAAATTGTTATAATTAATCGACCCCTGGAAATGATCGAATACATTACAAGATGATTGAACACTTACACCCCGAAGCACACAAAACACTGTCACTTTTCAACGTCATATTCTCTGCCAGCTATATCCCATCTGCCTGGAAGGAAGCAGTCATAATACCTATTCTCAAACAAGGCTAGGACCCATCTTCGGCCAGCAGATATAAGCCTAGAGCCCTGACAAGCTGTTTATGCAAACTCTTCAAGAAAATGGTAAACTGCTGCCTGATCCATTATCCTGAAATTGGCATAATACTAGACGCTTTGCAGTGCGGTTTTAGGGAGGGTAGGTCCATAACAGCCCACCTTGTTCGCATCGAGGCGAATATCCACGATGCCTTTGTGCACAAATCGTTTTTGTCGTCTGTGTTTTTAGATGTGGAGAAGGCATATGGCACAACTTCTTGTTTTGGAATTCTTCGTGATCTGTTTGGAATGGCAGTCCGAGGCAACTCTTGAAGATGATTGAAAGCTATCTGTCTAATCGCACGTTCTGTGTGATGGTTGGTAATGCCTTATCTCGTCCATTTACACAGAAAATGGGTGTACCACATGGTGGTGCACTGGGCTGTATTTCATTTGTTGCAAAAATGAGCTCGCTTCATGCTGTCATACCATGTACATGGTTGTATTCTTTGTATGTGGATAACATTCAAATGTGTTTTAAATCATTTAATATTTCTGTGAGCGACATGTGCAACTTGGCTTAAACAAATTATCCAAGTGGGCAGACGAGAATGAATTTAAACTAAACCCTTAAAAAGCATGTGTGTTCTCTTCTCAAACAAGAGAGGTATGCTGCCTTATTTCACTATTGATCTTAATGGACAATGGCTATCTGTCAGCCTTAAACATAAACTTTTAGGACTTATCTTAAAGACTCCAAACCATCTTCTGTTCCTCAGCTCAGGTATCTGGGAGCAAGGTGTCTGAAGACAATGAATTTACTGAAGCTCATGTCCCGGACATCTTGGAGAAGTGACAGATGTCATTTGAGCCTCTACATGGTCACGCCTCAACTACGGAGCTATAGTATATAACTCCGCTGCACCTAGTGCTTTGAGGATGTTAGATCCGGTTCACCACTTGGGTATACACCTTGCTACAGGTGCTTTCAGGACTAGTCCCGTAGAAAGCCTGTAAGTTGAATCCAACGAATGGTCTCTACATCTACAAAAGACATATTTAAGTTTATCCTGTGCCCTGAAGGTGAAATCAGATGTTCATCATCCATGCCATTCAGTTATATTCGCAACTTGTCAACGGCCAGGTTGTTCCGTAACTGCCCAGCCACCAGGCCTCCACTGTCCCTTCGATTAGAAGCACTGTCAGACGAAATAGGCATCTGTCTTCTAGAGAATGTCCTAATGGCTCCTACGCAGCTTCCACCGCCTTCAGAGTGGCAGACTATCCAGTGGGACGTCTCTTTCAAAGAAATATCAAAACGAACTCTTGCGGCACATATATATTCACATTTTCTTGATCTTCAGGAGTATTCCTGTGCTGAATTTTATGCCGATGCTTTGAAGTCTCCTGCTGGTGTAGCTTACGCAGCTCTAAGACCATCGTTTTTAATATCTGGTGCATTGAATCCACATACCCTAATATCCGTGTATGAGTCGCATTTTTTGTTCTGAAATATTCGGCGGTGCCTCTTGTACACGGTGCAACTTTTATACAGCTTCTTAATGTATTATTATATTTTTTTCTTTAAGAAACTGCCATCAAATTTGGATTGGATGATGCTGCCTCTCGAAACTTGTTGTGTTGACCTCCTCTGGCAGTTGCTACAGGTTGTGTTTACGCTATGGAGGTACTGGGTTCTTCTCGTGATTAAGTTGCTGAGTGCAGTGCGAGAAGGCTTGAGTGCAGTGCGAGGAGGCTTGTAACTGCGTAGTTTGAGCCGCTGCTCAAACTACGCAGTTACAAGCCTCCCTCCCTTCCTTCCACGCTGCCTTCCCTTTTTCCACCCTTGTGTGCGATTCGGCTCACCGTCACACGCTTTCACTTGCATATATGGCGCACTGGGACAATGTTATCGCCTTTGGGCTATACGCGTAGTGCGCGCCGATGGGTGTGCCACTGGTAGCAGCCTTGCGCAGAGTACACGGGAGAGAAGCCAGCTGCGCACTATAGTTTGTTGTGTCATTGGTAGTGCTTCTCTGTCTTATTCATGTTTTCAGAGTAAAATAGGCAACACCGTTCGCATGTGTGTGGGGGGTGGGGGCTCAAATACCGGCAAAAACGTGCCGGCGATACGGTTCTAATCATTCCCGCAAAGCCTCATCAGCTGGAGCAAAGGTAGCAATGGATCGTCGTAGGTAGGAAATTTCTTGTTCTCATCCTTTCCTTTGTCGCATCAATGTTTTTTTCCACTCGATTGTAGTTAGACACATAAGCGATGAAGTTCGTCTGCAGTGCAGCATGCGGTTTAAAGGCATTTCGCCAAAGTATGGAATGTCGTTTGCCGCTTATATTGTTTTCTGCTTCTTTACTGTGTTGAACTAGCTAGGCAGCACAACTGCACGAGCGCATTGTGTTGTATGTTAAAGCTACTGAAGTTCGCAAGAACTGAACTTGTTGGTTTTATGTGGCCCGGTAAATCCTCGCACCAGCTGTCGCACACTTCATGTTTTTGCATCTATTTTAGGAGTGGCTTCACACATGTTTAACTGTTGCTAGTTGTTTCATGCGTAACTCTTGTTGATTCTTTTGAGCTGCAAGATTTTCACACTGCCTTGTTTGTAAAGGGTCTAAATCACGCTGTGTTTATCAGAATGATACCAAGCAAGTGCTTCTTTAACAGCTTTATTCTTTTCGCTCGAGGGCATCTTAGATATTGTGGTTTTTGGGGAAATGTGTTCAGAATATAGGTAGTTCAGGGCGAGAATTGCTAATAGTAGCTGCATATGGTATTTCCATTCCATTTTTCGCTGAAAAGTTCGCATCACGTTTGGCAAGTCATCACACCTCAGTGCTGTCTGAACAGACTTAACACACCGAGTGATTTGTTTGTTTCGCAACGTAGTCCCTTCTTGCATGTGAATTTTGTACTCAACTGAATTCTCTCTTGTGCTTACGCCGCAGAGGACTAAATCCGGCCTTGCCGCCAGCGCTCATCTACTTTGATTGGCATTGCTCTGCCTTTAAATATATCATGTGGCACCTCTGTCTAGTAACGTTTAAAAAAAGTACTGGAAAGCTAGTCACACTTTAGCTTTGTACGTTTCCAAGCAGCTCCCTTGGGGAATTTAAGGTAGCAAGAACTGCAGCGGGAATGGCAGTTTATCAGCATATGCAGCATAATTGCATCGGTGGTACAGCTGTAACATGCGCTTTTATTAACCCATGCATTTGGTGACTTCGTTGACTAGTGTATGCGTTTCCATCAATAAATTCGCAATTACTCTTCTTGAAGTGACTTCGACTGCACTTACTCGGCGATGTCACATGTATTCATCGGCAGAAAAATCGCAACGGCATATGCAGACATCGCACTGTGCGGATTTGTTTTATATAAGTCTGCACTAACGACGAGTGCATATTATTGAGGTACAGAAGCAGCATTGCGGCAAAGGGTAGAATTTAAAAGAACGATTGCAACATCGCATTATTCAACAAAATTTATCGGCTGGTTAACATGAGCTCCACTTCATGTAAATGGGGTACATGGCGTTAGTTTGCGGTACGCACCTGGCACGTATGTGGACCATGTTGCCCCAAACACCGGTAACATCGTGTTCATACCCACTCCCACTTCCCTACAGCTGTCACCATAGAAGAAGCAGTCTGGCACCCGAACAAAGGAGAAATCGCAGCCGCGAACTTCAGCCATCCTTGCTGCAAAGCATTGTTGTCTGCTACTGCTCCCGTGCGTACTGTTGGAAGTGCCTGCTAGGTGGCTATCAGTGGCGCCTCTATAGGCAGTGCACTAGGCGCATACGGTACATTGCGACAACCACGACAGCAGAAATGTGCCTGGAGCATCCATAACATTGCTTCTGCGTGGCTCGCATTTACAAATTGAAACATCACTATTTGTTCTATCGAAGCTTATATTGGCTCCCAAGTTTCGGTGCTGATATGGTCACGCTGAAACAGTTGCACCCAGAGCAGAGCAGCTGCGGGAAAGGGCGATTTGATGAGTTAACAGCTGCGCCGGCACCGGAGTGCGAGTCATTGGCAAGGATTGCAGCTGCATAGGCGTGCGCTCATGCCACGCGTGTAACCAATCGAAGCCGTTTCGCTTTCAGCTTTGGAGGGAAAGGGCAGGAAGGGTATTTTGTGCGCTGCGCCGGCTTTGTTTCTGTTCAGTTCAGTCTCGGAAAATGGATGGGACGGCCAGGCATGCATTTCCCCGAGGAACGGGCAGCGTTGACGAGCGGCAGTGAGAACTCGCCTGTCAAAAGGCTCGTTGAACTAGCCGTTAGAGCTGCCCGAACCCAGGCAATCTGACAGCAACAAGAAGATACCGAGCTGAGGAAGCGGGGGGCCGAAGCAATCTGGCATTGTTACCTGTGGGTTACTTAACCATGACAAAAGTCAGGTGCATGCAGGACAAGCTTCGCTTACCCCTATTTTGTGGTACGGGAAGGGTTGGTCATCTGCTTTAAATCGCTTACTGTAGGAACAGGTGCATCTTGTACACTAGTGCGACTTTATACACTTTTTTCCATAAGACTTGGCGAACTGCTTAGAAAACAATATAATTCTCCTCTTTTATGTACAATAGTGCAGTGTGTCCGTGAGCAGCGTGGAAGGTCTCGAAAGCGGCGTTTCAAACTATCGTTAGCAGGCTAGTTATGTCAACTGAGTGCAAAACCATATTTACGTCATAAGCTGAAGAAGCACTAGCAGAAACAGTGGGATACCCAGCTATCCAATAAACTGCACTTGATAAAACCTGACTTGGGGCACTGGATATCGGAGAAAACAGCACGATACAAAGAAGTGCTTCTTTGTCCATTAAGAATGGGTAGTACCTTCGACACCCATTCTTACCAACTGACTGGAAGTGATTCTCCATCATGCCGAAGGCTTGGCAACAGCTTTACAGTTCTCCACGTCGTCATCCAGTGCAGTGAAATAGAAACTGAGCTTAAAAAGTACTTTCATTCTGTGTATTCCCAGCATATTCCACTTGATCGAGCATTTTTTCTAAGCAATGAACCACTTTTTAACTTGAAGACAGCTTTTTAGGTGAAGTTAACATCTTAGAAGTTATTTTGCTGGGTCATGTGTAGCGCAGCCACACCTTCGAGGCTGTAGCTGCAGTGACATGAATTTTTATAGCCCATGCCTCTCAGCCCTCTACTTCAGGCACCCTGTGGAGGCAGTAGTTCTTGTATGCATTTTAGTAGATTATTTCTTCACAGCAGAACGTTTGCATACCTTTTTATTGTGGGTCATTGTCATTATTTTGATGCTCATATATTCTACACAGCTTACAAAGACCAGTTTTTAGGCACCTTTACAGCTGAATTACATTTACATTTGCAACACATTTAAAAATTTCAAACATAAGACATAAACAATCCATTACCATATGTCATGGCACTTTTTGGCCATAGCTGGTCCTTGCACCATTAAATGCCACACATCATCACGATTTGCTGCATTCCCTAAATGGACCACTCTAACGGGAGAAATTTTTTGCGTCTCATACAAACACACAAAAAAGGAACAGTACTAAGGTTGCTATTTCTATGGCTTGAATTTTCATTGTTCTAACATAACGAGCATGAGGTAGCTGTTAATTAAACTGAGTTTTAATGTCCGAAACAAAACATGGGCTATCAGGAATGTCAGTGGTGCACTCTGTACTGATTTGAATTACCTGAGGTTCCTTAATGTGTACGTAAATCTAAGTGCATGAGTGTTCTTCTATTGAGCTCCCATCGGAATGTGGCTACCATGAATCAAAACCAGGAACTTGTTCTTGGCAGCTGAATTCCAAAGCCACTGAGCCACCATGACTGGAAGGGGGTCAGCTGACGTCACTGTGTAGCATGCGATATGATAGCACAACACCTGTAGTTTATCTGATAACATCTGTGGGGCGTACTCATAAGATGTGTATACAAAAGCAATCCTCACACACTGCACGAGCTACTGTCCTCCACCAAGTTTTAGGTCTTGTACATGTGTACCACAGCAACCAGTTTGCATGCATCGCGAGGCAAGCTTAATTTTATATAGCATTTCATTTTCAGATCGCCCCTAAGTAAAAAGAATTTCTTTTGAATTGTTGCCTTAAGCTTAAATTACAAAATGGTGATTATTTTTGAAAGAAGGCTTTACAGCTTGCATAGAATGAAGTAAAAGGGATTTTATTGTCAGCTTTTGAATAATCTTGATTCAATATAAGATAGATGTTCCGCAACACTTTTTATTTCTCTAAAGTGTGGTGGCAGGAGCATAATTTTAAAGCAAAGTGAAGTCACCAACCTACTTAACAATAAATAGCCCATGTACACCTTGTTGCAGTGGCTTAGTGGATCCTTGTTGTGCATGCGACATAATTTGGTCTGTACGTGCTTTATAAACAAGATGATTTTGGACCTACTAGGTTTGCGCGTGTTTCTATTGTGCATGACATGCCTGACACCTGTTGCAGTGATGGCCAAATGCCTTTGCATGTGTTATGCTATTAAGTGACGCTAGCATGCAGAGGATTTTTCTTTACTCAGCAAAATTAGAAACTCAAGTGATGCAACATTTCTGTTACTGACTTAAATGTGCCTCACATAAGTTTGTACTACAAGGATTTTGACTTACGTGTGCTTAGGTACTATAGATCAAGCAGGTAGCGAGAAGCAGGGTTTACTCCTTCAGGTACCATCCTTTGTAGACATTTTGTTGATGCAACTTTGGCTCACTTGCTTAGAATGTCAGTGAATGAATGCATAAGAACAGTTATCCATGCATGTGAATGCATGCATCTTGTTAAGCTATGCGTTTGAGTTAAAGATACTGAAACTGGTTTGAAAGGCAACTCTGGCATTTTTATAACCATATTAGGATATTGTCATTTTCAAATTGCATTCAGCCCTGTCACCGGTAGGGTTGTTCAGTTTGCTTAGAAATTCGTAGATAACCTTAAATAACAGATAAACGAGATACCAAGATTGAAATGGGTAGCTGCTTCGTGTGATGTCAGGATGATTCGATGACGTCAGATCCTACACTGCCATAATGTAAACATGCAGGATGTGTGCTAAACATGCCGTACACACGGCGCTAATGCCAAAGAAGTGAAACTGATGTCTCCTGACGACAGAGGGAGCTTTTGCAGAGTTTCCGGGCTCAACAGCGGCAATTTAAGCGACAGTGGCAGTGTAGTCTCTGATGTCATAAATATAGGGGGTGGCCAATAAAAAGTCATGAGTCGGGAACACAACCAATTTTTAAAATTCATTGCAGTGTCTGGGTGTAGCTGAGTTGGTGATTCATGATTTTGGGGAGTTTAGGAATTTGGAAAACTAAATGACTTACAGCCAAATTGTTTGGCACTGATAATCGGAATGCAAAAGAGAACGTATGATCAAAATTTTATTAAGATCAGTGGACATGGAAAAATTGCCGGAGTTGCCTTTTAAAATATGGCATTGATAAGTTCACTATTGCATGGTAGAGGGAATGATCGTCATACTTATGCAGAGCTCTGGCTTGATGTGTACTGCTTTGCCAGACTGCCATGCAACTCAACAGTACTGTATTCTTCTTGCAGTTCTCCAGCCATTGTTGTGCAAGGTTTGAATGGGGACTCTGAAAGCTCAACGAATGAAGATAGCAAAGGCTTGGACAAGTGAGTGTTGCCTTTTGCTTGCATAGAGCTGGGATGAATAAATGTGTGTGTCTTCGGAGGTTATCGGGCTTTATTCTGTGTGATTTGTTCCTTCTCTAGAACCCACTGCACTAGCTGAGTGGCAATTGCCCAGCATTCAGAGCTGGGATCAGAAGGCCGTGGTTCATATTAGGCTGCAACCATACTCAGTTCTCACCAGAAGATAGGCATGAGCATTTCTACTATCATCAATTCATTCCATGTTTTGAACAATGCAATTTGCATTGCAATTGTTTTTGCAATTTTACCAATCGTTGTTTATGGACAATGAAGCTCATGCATTACGATTACACTGGTCTTTTAGTGCTGTAGACTGTAGGGCTTGCCATATCAATTCAGCATATCGATAGTACATATTACACCACCATATTGTTGGGGTGTGTGAATATTCAAAATTTTTGAAACCCAAATAAAATAGTCACTATTCGCTTACCCGAACAGATTTCAAGTGTTTAACTTTGTCAGCTGTGCATGATCAAACATGAAACTAAAGTGAAAATGCAATAGCTTTCAACCCAGCCTCATAGTGTACATAACATAGTAGAGTAAGCAAAATTGCAATCACTTCCACTCAAGTTTTGTTGAAGTGTAGCATTCAGAAATGAGTATTGCTTGGTAGCATACTGTATCTATTCGACTATAAGGTGAAGGTGCAGTTAGAGGACCCAAGAAAGTAATCTAAGTATGCACACTAACATAGCAACAGAAAGCTGTATTGCATTGAGAGTTTTTCATGTTGATCTACAATATTCTCATTGACACTTTTAATCTAATTATAATATTTGAGAAGTTGATTAAGACTAAGTATATAATAGGATGGAATGAAAAACATAATGTTTCTCCAAGCGATGGCAAACAATACTTTGGTTCTGTCCAGCTACTTGGTGCAGTGAAATCTCGTTACTATGAACCCCACATTAACGAATTTATCAAATTTACGAATATGTTAAAATTACTGCCAGATTGCCTATATTTTCAGTGTTGCAATGTTTCAGAACTATGAATTTCATTACAATGCATATTTCAGAGTAACGCACACAGTTTATTTTCCCCTTTATAACCGAGGAACATCAGTATTACGAATTTGGATGAAAGTAACAGCGCCGCAACTCTCGCGTGAAACAGAAACTGCCGGTGCAGTAGCTATCATCACCATGTCAAGGGCCAACTGCTTCACCACAAACTTCACCAAGAACTTCACGACAATGGTTTGGGGATGTGCGTATAAGATCCAATGATGAATGCAGCTAGTGACAGCACCAAGAAGAAGCGAAAGCAGATTTTGCTGCAGGACAAATTGGGCATATTGCAGGAAATCAATGCAGGGAAAGAGCGAATCGTCGTATGCAGACAGCGTGGCATTGCCCCATCGACCGTCGCGACCATTTTGAAAGACCGAGACAAGATTGTCCAGCTTCACCGGGAATCGCAACTCGCTCCTACAAGCTGCGACTGGGAAACTTTCAAAATGTAGACCAAGCTGTTCTCACGTGGTTCAAAGATGCCAGACTGTGAAACGTTCCAGTGTCTGGCCCAATGCTCCAAGAAAAACCTGCGAATTTGCCGATGCACTTGAAATAACTGGCTTCAATGCCAGTGCAGGTTGGCTTTCTTGTCTCCGCCAAAGGAACGGAATAACTTGGCAGGCAGTCTCGTGCAAAGAAAAGGCTGCTGACAGAGAAGGTGCGGATTCCTGGCGCAATGATCGTTTTCTAGAGGTAGCTGGATCATACTCTGAAGACAATATTTTGAGCACGGATGAGACCGCATGTTTTTATCAGCTCCTGCCAGGCCAGACGATGCACTTTAAAGGGCAGGAGTGCAAAGGAGGGAAGAAGTCTCATCATTGCAGGACAGTCCTGCTCTGCTGCAATGCAACAGGCATGAAGAAAATTAAACCGCTCGTCATCGGCAAGTATGCGAAGCCTTGCTGCATGAAAACGTCATGCGTTATCATATGACTACCGCGCCAACAAACGAGCCTGGATGACCAGAGAACTCTTTTCCGAGTGGCTCATCAAACTCTATGACCAAATGAGGAGGGATGACCGAAGAATTGTACTGGTTGTCGACAACTGCTCTCTGCTCACATTGTGAATGTTCGCTTGATGCACGTTTGCTTGGAGTTTCTGCCGCCAAACAATACGTCCTTGCTGCAACTCCTAGACCAGGGCATTATAAAGAGTGTGAAAGTAGAATTTCGTAAGTGCCTTGTGCACTGGTTCATTATCAACCTCTGCCTAAAGCAGTTGACTGCAATCACTATTCTTCAGGCGGTGGAAATACCCACAGGAGCATGGCGGAACTTGAAGGCGCCCACCATTAACAGCTGCTGGCGAAAAGCAGTGCTTGTCAGAGAGCCTGTGCAGCTTGAAGGTGACCTGGAGGCGACCGACAACCCAGGAGACCTGTGGACCGAGGTTGCGGAACTGCTGCCCGCCGTCTCTTCCTTTGACGACTACGTGGAGAGCGACAGCGCAGTGCTAACAGCGGCGGACCGACCTGACAACCGAAGAGATTGTTAACTGCATCCGCAATGTCTCCAGTGACAATGACGACCCGAAGGAAGACAACTGTGGGTCACCAAACACAGAAAATGAGATCGTGTCGAACATTGATGTTTTAGTGCACATGAACAAAGTTAGCACTTTCATCGCTCGGTGCAATGACATACCCGATGAGGTATAGGTATACTGAAGTGGAAAATGTAGACACAGTCCTGATCGGTCGTGCGTGCTTTATTTGAAGAAATCGCTGATTTATTCAAATAAAGCAGCTTTGACGTACCTTGGCATCTACTGCCAAGGTACATCATTTTCATCCCTAGGTTTGTCCACTGGCTTATAACTGCAAGTTTTTCATTACGATATCTCAAAATAACGAACGATTTTCGGCAGTCCCGCCTGATTCATTATATCGAGGTTTGATTGTATTTGCATATTTTAATGTTTGGCTCAAGTTACTTGGGATACCCTTAGCCGCGCATTTGCTGGGTTGCTCATGCTTTTTGGTGTGTTTTAAGGAGTGTGTGTAAGCAGTGAAGTCTTCAACTTGTGAACACCTGAAGCTCAAAAGCAGTGCACAGAACGAGAGTGAGGGAGAACACGTGCAATGCACTATTGTGCGAAAACTTGGTACTTGCAGTGGTGAATGGCAGAAAACAGCACGTGAAAAAAATTAAAGGCTAATTTACACTGGTGACTGACGATGTTCGCAGGATAATACGCAAAACTGTTAAACCAATCAGATTATACTTATTTTACCACTTATTTTAAAACACTGATACTTATTTTACCCGGTCAATTGTAAGCAGATGGCAACTGGCCGGTCCCACTTGCCAGTGTGAGCATCGATCGCCTTCAGTCACTTTTTGGTTGCGAGTTGCAAATAGTCACACGACCTCCTCAAGTGGCCAGTGTGAATGAGCCGCGCAACTCCTGACCCCTAACAAGCCGATAACGTTTGTCCTCTGCTTTCACAGGGTATTTACATGCAAACTGACTTGCATAATTTTCCCGCTGAGTAAGAATCCAACGGAAACTGAGCAACCTTGCGTGTAGCTTTATCAGATTCGAAGAACAGCACTAGTACTGGAGCTATAATTTTTACGTGAGATGCATATTCTTTCACGCGCAACAAATCTGGGCAATAGTCATGCATTGTAAGGTTGTTTTAAAGGCTTCAGTCGAAAATTCGGGTTTGTCAGTAATTGGGTAGGTACTTAACGAGTGAAAATAGGCTCAGCTAAAGTTTGGTTTTAAGTATTACACCTCATGAGAACACCGTAAGGACGGATATTTAAGGGTGAAAAAACCAGCAGGCATAGCTTTGTTGATTCACCGGGCCACCATGGAGTTCGCTGTTCATTAATCACTGGACAAGGAAGGCGATTGTTGACAGGGCAATGATCGCCGAGCCGGACAGCCTACATGCACTTTGCAACTACACCTCTGAGAAGATGGCAGATACAGCCAGTGTTGCCAGATCACATTGCATTTTGAATATCCCCTATTGGATATTTTATTGGATTCTACTCTGTTAACTTTTTTTGTGACTGTTTGATTTGTTTATGATTTGGTCTCTGAAATTACTATTCGCACACTCCTGTGGCATAGTGCATTGTTGGAATAACTCTGGAAATTTTACTGAGCTGTTAGGAAAGCTTTGCCTATGTACCACTGTAATTCAGATGGTTAGAAATCTCACGTTTTCTCTTAGCTATACATTAGCACGTCACGCAATGAAATGTCTTCCCAATGGCAAAACCATGACCAGCTCTGTGATCTGTAGACTGTACACATGTACAACCCTAACACTTCTTTCAGTAACTTGTATTTCTGCTGCTCTACAATTTTTTTGCCTACTGCTAGGTTTCAAAACACATAGTGAAGCTCGTTTCTTTGTTAAATTTGTCTAAATATGAAAGGCATTAAACGGGCACTAAAGGAAAACAATAAATCAAGCTAAAGGGGCCCTGAACCACTTCTTATTGAAGTGGAGAAAGGCATTTGAAGTTAAAATACTAGGCTATTTCAGAAACATTTTGCTGCACAACGTATTTCAATATGTTGAGCAAAAGCCGAAGTATTGGCAATCAAACACAGCCTCCGCTGTGCTGTCATTCTTTCTTCACTGCCTTGCACAGTGAAGACTAGCGCGGAGTGGGCCGCGCCCACAGTGCTCTGCCTTGTAAATGTTACCATGGCATGCAGCTCAAATTTAATTTTGGATGTTAGCGTAGGTACCACGACCTCGATTTCGGTGCCTATGACACTCTAAACGTAAGCCAAACATGGTTGTTGTCAGCGAGCTGTAGTGTGCTTAGCCAGTAAACTTGTGGCAGCACCCTGCGGTGGCTGCGGTATCAACGCTACATAGCAGTCTGCAGCTACCTATAGCAGCCGCATATGAAAATCTGCTTTATTATGAAGTACAGGGTCCAGGGTCTGTTCAAAAGAGCAATTGAGAGTAAGGTGAGTTTGTGATCTGCTTGGGAGCTCCACGCAGTGCGTACGACAGCAAAACTTGGCTATGATATTCACAGCAGTGTATGCTACCTGTGGACTACCGTATTTACACGATTGTAAGTCGACTCCAATGCGAGTCGACCCCCCCATATCGCTTGACCGAAAAAAGAAAAAAACAAACCCGAGAGCGCATTCGATAACGAAAATGTATTAGTCGCTGACATGGTCACTGGACTACTCTTCTTCACTAGCGCTGCCATCGTCATCGTTGCTGCGGTCCCACAGCGCGTTGTGGTCAAGCGAAATTTCAAATTTGGCGAACGACCGCACCAGGACATCTTGCAGAACAGCAGCCCACGTCAAATGCACTCAACCACACGCAGCCGTCAGGGAGGCTCTTTTGACAGGTCCGGTTGGCGTAATTTCGCAGTCTACTGCCGCCAGCCACTCGTACTCACGGCAGAACAGAACCTTAAAATTAAGGCGAAGGTCCGGGCTTGTTTCATGACCACGTCGCACTTCAGTGGCAGGGACCGATCACGCATTTCAGCGACATACGCCGCAAGCTTAGCCTACAGCTCCGCAAAGCATCCAGACTTCGGCACGTGGGAAATTTCTCACTTGCCGCCTCAGGGGGAAAATTTCGCATCGCTGCAGTCGCCACTCTCGCACCACCCGGTTAGAAACATCGAAATTGCGGCCCGCTGCGCAGTGATTTGTTTCTTCGGCGTAAAGGATGGCAGCCCTCTTGAACGCTGCTGTGAACGAGTGCCGAACGATTAGTGGGCCTGCAGCACTCATGACGACTGGGGAAGCATAGAAGTAGCACGTAGCCGGCAGTCAAGTAGAGCGCGTCAAAAAGTTGGTCAAACCAATACTAATGCCTTTAAACAGAGAAAGAGAAATCCGCGAGCGGTGTCTGCTCTTCCATGAACTACCGGTACTCCCCGCAAGCGCTGCCGTTCTGAGGGTGCCGCCGCAAATTGGAACAGCGGCGCTTCCAGCAATTATCGACACCCCCCATGAGTGTTGCATGCACTGTAAGACTCTCAAAAATGTAGAAAAACCCTCCCGAAAAGCGAACAAACACGCGGGATAGCGAAAAGATACGGGTAGGGTCATAGAGCAAACATAAAATTGTAACTACGTTTTAGCTCTCGGTCAGTATCACTTTTTTTGGCGGGGCCATGTTTTGGTTTCGATTGTAAGTCGACCCCCCAACTTCAGACTTTCAAATTTTAAAAAAGGGGTCAACTTACAATCGTGTAAATACGGTATATTATTTCACCAAGCCCGAGGGGTGGTTCAGGGACCCTTTAAGTGACGGATTAATAAGTAATCTAACATGTCCAAACTGTCACTTTTTCCAAGAGCAGGCCATTTATAAGAAATACTACACAAACCAGGTATGATCTGTACAACAACAGTGAGGAATTGGAACCAGCTACCAATGATACTGAAAGCCTCATATGTGATCTGTGTATTGTAGTCAAGCATATAAAAGAAAATGCAGATTTTGTTAAATTTTTCTTGAGTATAACTCCTTGATACTGTTTCCTTGCTGCACACTGTAGATATATATGCTAGCAAAGTTACGTGTAGGCACCTTTGCTATTCAGCATCCCCTGAAGAATAGGCTTGTGGCAAGTGCCACTGAGCGATACTTATTTGTTGTTAGTGCTTCGTTAAGGTGCTTCTTGTCATCCTACTTGCAACAATAGTATTGAGACAGCAGCTGTGCACCTTTGACAATGAGCAAGCCTGCATACCACGTGCCAGGGGCTGCCACAAGCCCCATTTATAACGCCGTCATTTAAAGCCTTCTGAATAGAGAGCAAGTGTAGCAGGCATCAGGCAATAATAGGCTGGGAATCACTTAGTACTATTCAAAATGTGGGAGAGCAGAGGGAAAATGTGCCCCATCGTGAACTGCAAGAACTGCTACAGACTTGAATGTGTGAGATAACACTGTGTGCAAGTTTCATCTGCCTTAGCTGCACGGGGAATTGTCGTGCTTAAAACTCTTCATAATGGGCACCTTTCTGCAAGGCAAGCACAACACGCTCTACCGCCAGCAATAGATGTGGCCATAACTGCAGGCCATGACCGGCAAATGATTGCTGCCAGGATGGCATTATCTGCAGCAACAACACAGCGTTACCGTCACCACTGGCACAAATTATCACGAAATGTTGAACTTTGATAAGCATATAAGTTAGTACTATGCCCTCTCTATGCAAGCACGAGACACACTCAGAAAACTTACTTTCCACAGTAGCGAAATCGGGCATGTAATATAATATGCAGGCACTGCGAGTTTTTCTTCCTGTGCTGAAGATCAAACAGTAAGCAAGCAAGCGATCAGCCACTTTCAACATTTTTGCCCATGTGTACGACAATACATATTAATCTGCACTGTAAGTAATTGGAAAACCATGTTCGAGACATCTGATCAGTGTTGGTTACAAGAATTATGTGGTCGGGACTTATTACCGGTGTTGGAGCAGGTCGAAAGTAAGCATTTTCTGCATGTGCACACGCGGCTATTCCCGAACGAAGTTTTCGCACATACATTTGGCGACGACGAGCGCACAGCGGTAACAGGCCTACAAGTCAGTTAAAAGACTAGAATATAAAGGGTAAAACATCAGGGTGTGTTACATTTGTTGACTTCAGCCAGTAAGCCTGCACACAATTAGGGTTACAGCACAGACAGAATGGATAATCCTAACATACACTTACACTGCCTCTGCATCTTTGGCGAAAGTTTTATGTTGTCTACCCGCTCAGTACTAACTGTAGTGGCCGAAATAGTGGCTGTCTGAGCTGTGTCTGTAGCCACCATGGCAAATGTAAATGGCAATCAAAAGGTGCTTAATGGTAGGTGCTGTCATGTAAGTAAGTACGGCGGCACTCGCGGGTATGGTGCTGTAGAGGTGTATAGTTTCTTGTCGCATCTGCCTAGTGTTGCACTCATCTATGGTAAAAACTGCAAAGAAGTAATTAGGGTGCAAGACAATAGTTCATCTCACCTCGAGGATCTTGGCACACTCAGCCTTTGGCACCTGGGCACTATTGATGGGAAAGCTCAAGGAAATACAGCAGAAAGCTATCTCTGCAGCTGAAGACAGGTGTTTCAATCTGTAGCGCTCGTCAAAAAGGAGGAATGTTGTATCCCTCACATTCTGTGTTGAGGTCTCTCCTGCTCATAAAAATGGGTTGGGGGGGGGGGGGGGAACCACCTTGGTTATGTCATTGTAATGCAAGCACCTTTTCTGCACAACCCTCTGTCCTGCATGTGCATGGTCATAACATGACTACAGTGTGACATGTCCTACGTGTTGATGTAGACCTGTGTGCTTTAGAAATTGCTTCTGCTGTATGATACAGCTACTATGCAAGGCTACCCTTACACAGTAGCTTAACGAGCACCACCTTTTGAATTTGAAAGATGTGAAGAAAGCAACGTTTGTTCAAACTTCCTTACTTGTCCAGTATCATGTCTTCATTAGTTCTCTGAACTGCCATGTTTGTTCAGCAAAAGCTGTTCCTGTGTGCTCATTTGATGGCCTCCGTAAAATGGCACTATAATACCCCAGAATTGTACTAACCAGCAACTGAACAGCCCCCAGGACTGACTGACAAGCCCATGCATTGACTCACCAGGAAGAGTGGAACCAACTCAACCAACTGCCCTCATCTGCCCACCGACAGCCTCCAGCTGCAAGTAGACCGAGAAATCATCAGAGATACGGTAAGCCTCATCCTCAACGGTTTTGACAAGGCACTCGTGATGCAACAACACTTATTCAGCTGATGAGTGCTTCTGGAGAGGCCTTGCTTCGTTGCTGAAAAAAATTGAACTACCGACTTCAGCCAGCAAAATATATGAAGGATGGATCCTTTGTATACACAAAAAATAGAATGGTTGCATGCAAGTCTAAAATCAAATCAGTTATTGAGAGGAGGCAGAGCATAAACAACTATGACATATAGGCAATCTCGAAAGAAAATGACCAGCCTATTGCTCTTGTGCCTTGAAACGTTGCAAGAAACTGAACTGATGTAATCTTCAATAATACTGTGGGACTTACTGAACACGCAAATGGGTCTAGTACCACTACCAGCAGCAACACTGCCAGCGACGTGGCTTACGAAATGGAAGATAGCCATCAAGTGATGTCATTCTTTTACTTTAGCATTGTTGCCACAGCAAAAGAAGATGAGCTGGAGGCTGCACTTACAGCCGCATTGATCCTGCAAGAGCCTTTCTACAGTGTGCAAGGCATGACACCAACGGAACTTGCAATGCACAAACAGTGATGCATCCAATTGACAACAGTATGGGAATTCACAGGGACTTGGATCTTGCCAAAAAGTCAGTGATGTCAAGACAAAACAACCTGTACTCACGGTAGTGAATATCAAAAAGTCTCCCAAACAAACTGGAGAATCCAAAATAATTTCTAACCAGTACATGTGCTGCTGACAGGAGGCCTGTATGATTTTTTTTTTCCTCAAAACACAATGTTTGTTTGCCGATCGCTCTTCATGTGTGCTTCAATATGGATTTCTAAAACGTCAAGATGAATTTACCAGGGCCAGTATAAAGTAAAAATTTCTTTTCTCAGATTTTCTTTTCTTATTCATTATTTACTATAGGCCAGTCTTTAAATGTGTGTGAAGCGCTACTTGAATCGTTGACAAATCATGAAAAGGAATAGCACTGGAATCGAATCATTACATTATCCCAACCCAGACGTCGGGAAATATCTTTATTTTGTCGGTGCAGCCCTGCTATCCTGATAGCAGTGCTTTTTATCTTGTGGTCATCGATGTGCTACTCAGCTTGAAGCCACCTATACTTATGGACAACGTTTCTTGGCTATGAAGCTAAAGCTATGAGGGTGGAGCTTCTGCACATCTGTTCGTGTGCAAAGTAGTCCTGGCACTGGTTTCGGTTTCTCCGACCTTTTTACTTTAGTGAAAGCAGACGCGATTAACTCGGGGCGAATTTCTGAAGCTGTTATTTGTGGACGTCCAAGATGTATCAAGCTACAAACGGAAAGTAACGCAGCCTGTGTCGGAGCCCCGAAACAGCCGTATGACCTCTGTCTTGGTAGAGCTGGCACAGCATAAGTCAGCTCGTTCACTCATGTGTACACGGGGACAGTTGCGATTTTGTAATGGGTTTACCTGGTTTTCATGTATATGTTGCAACACACTTTTTGCTGTGCTTCGACATCCATTTGTTGCTGAAGTTGTCATCAGACTGTCAGTAGAGTGGACAGGCCACACAGCAGGCGACGAAAACTCGCCAGAAGATGAGGGCACACGCCTTTTTGCCTTGAGAATTGTGCAAAACATGAGATGGTCTTGCATGTGTGAAAACTTCACCACCAACTGAGAAATACAATAAAATATGAGTACCCTACTGGTGAATTTTTCATATCACTTCAAATTACATGCTCTAAAAAACAAAACAATTATGTTCTTTCTTCTGCTCGCAAGAAAACATGAGTGAGCCTATACGTCTACCTCCAGCAGCAGTGCCACGGGTGTGCTTTGTTTCTGTAGCCTTCACTTCATTTCCCAGAAAAATTGTTTGCAATTGTAGATGAGCTGAAGTGATGGCATTGTAAATTGCACAGTGGCATTAAGTGCTGCAAAAGTGTGTCAAGACTCTCCTCATTTACAAGGATGTGGATGGAGGCTTTCAATGGTGCACTTTGGCCAGATTAGCCCTTGGACCATTAAAACCCACAGATCGTCAGATTGAGTCTCTTGAACTGATAGCTATATATCAAGGTTATCAAAAATAATAATAATAATAATGTGAATAGAAGACTTCTGTTAGTTGACAAAGCAGCAAAACATACCATGTTATGGAAGCAAGCATACAAACTGGCATGAATATGAGTGACTAACATAATTTGCAAGTGCTAACCAAAATTTTCCAACCGTAGTTCGCATATGTAACCTCCTGCCACCATAACTTTAAAGGGCTCCTCACCAGGCCCCATAGCAAATTTTGGTTGTACGCTGGAAGTTGCTTCGTGTCCTCTAGGGAGCTTTCTGCCGCAAAAATTTTTCAAGTCTGCTCATTAATAGCCAAGATAGAAATATTTCAGTGCCGCAAACCCATGATTTCAGCAGACGGGCTCCACTGCATAGTGAGACTCTCTGTCGACTCGCCTCGTTTAGCTTCCGCAAGCGAAATTCCTTCCCTGCATTCTCCCGTGCTGGACCTCGAGAATTGCGTGACATGCGTCACGGGCCCCACCATCACTTTTTTTTTTCTTTTTTCGGCGATGCACACTTTCGCTGGCGGCGTTGGGCACAAGCTGTTTCATGCAGCGAACGCGTTTGCGCGCTGTGCACGTGGACACATGACTAGAGGTATAATTCAGTGCTGCAAGAATACTGAGGCAAAACAAGCGGATTGCAGAGCATGATCACGCATTGGAACACGGTAAAAAATGGCATAGTTTCGGTACCTGCACACGTCACCGCTCTCTAAACTTCAATTCGTCAATTCAAGCAACAGATCACAAAAATAACAGATGGTGCCTTGAATAATTCTAGAAGTAGCGTGTCGCCACGACCGATGTCGCACTGTGGACACGAGTACGTAGGTGCAGAGACACGAGTACGTCATCCTTCCGCTTGAAGCGCGGCGTCTGTGACAAGGAAAAACGGCATTTGGTTTGAAATTTCAGATCTTTCCGTGGCACGTAGCGATGTAATACTTTGCAGACACGATTGTTATCACGCAACGTATGCTCTGTGCTTGTCAGCTCAAAATGACCAAGCCTGGTGAGGGGCCCATTAAGCAGCAGGAACTTCACTGACCTGTTTTGCTTAGCATGACACCTCATCACCAGTATTCATTTTTCTGTCATCTGATACTGACCACTGTAAGAAAGGGAGAGAGCAAAAAGCCACATTTTAAAGCAAATCTTTGCCTCACTGATTTGTTTGCGAGTGCCAAAAACACTGCAGGAAAGCCAACTTGCACGTCAGCATAGAACACTTCAGTTTACATTCGCAGTATGTTGCCAGCGTCGACTGGCCAGCTGGTCAGTGCCTGGTGATGATGCGAAGCAACGAGTGCAGCAAGAGTAGTGCATGCACAAAATTCACTAGAAGCGCAAGTTGCCCCTGCTAGGCATGACATCACCCCTGTTGCGATTAACTTAGCTTCTCTGCTTATTGTAAGCAAGTGTGCATGAACACGGGCTCGTCTTAGGATCTGGAAAAAAAAGGAGCCCCTTTCTTTAAAAAAAAATGGTGGAACACCACGCTACCCAGGCAAACTGTACATATCTGCATTGCATTACAGGCGTCACACAGTGCATTCCCAGCCGTCACGATGCCGTACGCGAACGTAAGCACGAGCGCGATTGTGCCTGTAAGGCCGATCCCGTGTATCGGCTACGGCATGCAGAAGCCATGTGGGAGACGCTTGTGCACATCAGACCGAACACTTCTCGTGACATGGAAACGTTCCTAGCAGAAACGATGAATACCTTAAAGCCACGTAGTACACTGATCCTCATGTGCAGCGACTTTAACATTGATGTGGCGAAAGAGCATGGCAAATGGATCAAGAGCGTCATGCTAGATCGCCACTCATTGAAACTGAAGACACTTAGACCCACGATGCAATGCCGTTCCTGCACTGTCCTCACGTTTTCAAGCAGGCTGTGCCACGTTACAATGGCAGAGCTTTTGAACCACAGCGATCACAAGACAATACTGTGGAAGTGTAGAGTTGTCCGTGAAAGTGTGAGTGTATTATCAACAGCTACATGATGTAAAATAAATCTTATGCAAACTAAAGAAATGTGTCTTCATTCAACTTTAACTTTTAAAAAATACAATCCTAAACAAGCAATCAAACCACTTATGCATAGCATCGGGTCGCTCGGCGTTTCTTGGGTTCGTTGCATGGTCGTTGGCCTTGAGCTTTGACTTTGATTCAGTTTGCATTAGAGGAAAGCTTTGCACTCAACCATCTTTCATTAAGAAAGGGGCTTTTATTTTTCTTGGTTCCCCCATAAGACATTTAGTGGAGATGACTTTGCTTGTTGTCTTCACTATGTCCCCTCTTTTGTGCTGTTGATTTCCTTGTAAACTTGGGCACTCATTGTATTGCTGAAAGGGGAACATTGTCATCCGACCTACTACAACGTGAAGCTACTAAGCTGCATGTCATGCTGTGGCTGCATTACATAAGTTATGAGAGCTTATGGTTGAATAATTGTAACAATGCACTTGTTAATGTTGTAAAGTGGTTTGCTCATTACAAATGGAACTTCATTGGAAGATGTAATATGGTTGAATGAAAACCTTTCATGAAGATTTTATTTTAATAACACGTTATTTGTGCAGCCATATCCATGCTTTAGACGAAGCCTCTTGCAACACAAGCCTCAGAGACGGATGCCATGACGGCATAGCGCCCCCTTAGATACTTCCCATAGACGGTGGCACCAGATTTCCTTCTAGGTGTTATATTGAGAAACTCTATGCTGCCTCTTGATAGATCAGCGCCTGCTCTGGATAGATCTTAATAGCTGAAGTCAGGTCGTGCTTGAAGAACGCCTTCGTTTGCCCTCGCGATCCGTGGCCGGCGACAGCGCAGTAGGGCACTAACATCAATACACTCTAAAAACAGTTGCGCCCTTTGGGGTGTATGTTTGCCACACAACGATAATCGTCATCTGTCTTGTCCACGTTTCCTTTCTTTGACGCGGCGAGCCCGGCACTTTCCAGTAACGAACAGAATGCGCGTTATCAGCATGACATAGCATTCCCGACAGGAAAGTAACGAGCGCAGCGTTTTCAAGAAAGGAAATGCGGGCAAGACAGATGACGGTTATCGTTGTGTGGCAAATATACACTCCAAAGGGTGTAAACTTTTCTTACACTCTTAGAAAAATTTACACCCTTTGGGGTGTATCTTGTCCCACAACAATAATCGTCATCCTTGCTGCCCGCGTTTCCTTTCTTTAACGCTGCGAGCCCGGTACTTTCCAGTCACGAACGGCATGCGCCTTATCAGTGTGACGCAGCATTCTCGACAGGAAAGTAGCGAGCGCCGAGCTTTCAAGAAAGGAAACGCAAGCAAGGCAGATGACGATTATTGTTGTGGGACAAATATACACCCCAAAGGGTGCAACCGTTTTAAGAGTGTAGAATGTAGCACTGTTCGCATATGTATGTACGTTAATAGAATGCAAAAATAAAAGCAACCTAAAAACAAGATGCATCAGATACTCTTACACTCTCAAAACTGTTGCACCCTTTGGGGTGTAAATTTGTCCGACAACAATAATCGTCATCTGCCTTGCTTGCGTTTTCTTTCACTCTTAGAAACATTTACACCCTTTGGGGCGTATATTGTCCCACAACAATAATCGTCATCTGTCTTGCCCGCGTTTCCTTTCTTTAACGCTGCGAGCCCGGTACTTCCCAGTCACGAACGGCATGCGCGTTATCAGTGTGACGCAGCATTCTCGACAGAAAAGTAGCGAGCGCCGAGCTTCAAGAAAGGAAACGCAAGCAAGGCAGATGACGATTATTGTTGTGGGACAAACATACACCTTCAAAGGGTGCAATCGTTTTAAGAGTGTTCCTGAAAACTCGGCGCTCGCTACTTTCCTGTCGAGAATGCTGCGTCACACTGATAACGCGCATGCCGTTCGTGACTGGGAAGTACCAGGCTCGCCGCGTCAGAGAAAGGAAACGCGGGCAAGACGGATGACGATTATTGTTGTGGGACAAGATAAGCCCCAAAGGGTGTAAATTTTTCTAAGAGTGTAGGCAAAGTTACACACTTTTGGATGTATCACTGCCACACAACGATAATCGTCATCTGCTTTGCTTGCGTTTCCTTTCTTGAAAGCGCCGCGCCCGCTACTTTCCTGTCGGGAATGCTATGTCGTACTGATAACGCGCATGCCGTTCGTTACTGGGAAGTACCGGGCTCGCCGCGTTAAAGAAAGGAAATGCGGACAAGACAGATGACGATCATCGTTGTGTGGCAAAAAGGTGTAATTTTGCTTAACAGTGCACGCGCAGTAAGTCGCCTGACGGACCGTCGCGGCCTTGAAATAAATGCTAGCTGGTGTTCTGTCAGAAGGTGCACTGACGTCATGGTTACATAAAAGTCGCGCACGATAATTTGTCGATCAATGCCCGGGTGACCCACCACACAAGAATTAACCCCTAGCAAAGCGAAATCGCTGCTGGCGCGTATTTCGCCGCGGACACGGCAGCGGTGCCACACAAGCGCTAGAGTAGTGGTAGAGTGTAGTGGCGTAGTATCACCGTGGCATAGACTAATGCAGCAAGCATTTACTGTATTGCCCCATGGTAGTGACCACCAAGGGCGCGATCTTGTAAAGCTGGATTCACGAACGCGTGGGAACGCTGCTCGCGTTCACTCGTGGTCGCCGAGCAACAGCGTAAGATAGCAGTTATTTTTTGGCGTGCGTTTTGGTCGAACGAGTGACATAATCGAGACTTTGCTGTTATTGTTGTCGAAACGGTATTCCACTTTTTGTTGCCAAAAGTCCCAGCGGTTTTTGTTTTTTACTTCTCTGCTGTATCGCGAAGCACTGCGCGAGGACCGGGGAAGCGCTGCAGGAACGGGTAACGTATGATCATGTGATACGCCATCCGCAAATTCAAATCGCAGCTTGCTCCATCGTTTGAATAAGCGTTCGCTGGCCTCGTGTGATTGGTCAGAATGGCGCTTGCGTCGGCGAAAACGACATTCTGACGAACCATGTGGGATTAAGCGGGCAGTTCGCTAAGGTCGCGCGTGGTCGCCAAGAGTCAGCGTCTCTCTTTAGCTGCGTGCGCGCCTGACGCCAACGCGTCCTTCCATCTGCGTTCCCTAGTTTATTAAACCACGCGCTCGCGAGAAGCAAGCTCGAGCGCGTCCCGCAGTTCTGGCTGGTTTGCCCATTTTTATGTTCCCTCTCCTTCGAAGAGATCCTTCGGAAATGCGGGGCGTGTCTCGCGGAGTCGGCGGTGATTGGTTTGCGCCGCCTGCGTTTGCGTCCCGTACATCCGACTTCGCCGCGTCCGATGCCACCACTCGCGGCAATCTGTCCGCGACTGCATACCACGCCTGCAGTTTCTGCTAAACGTCTGCGCCAACCACCCAGCAATACTGGCCGTCGACGACGCACTACGTCTGCAGTTTCTGCTAAACGGTGGGCATAGACATCGATCGGCTTACTTGTATCGTGCGCGGCCTCGTTTGAACTGGCAACCTAAAAAGACGCTAAGGCAGAACACGACTGATAAAACAATTTTTTTTTTTACTCTGTTACTCTGTTGTCGTTAATTTCGAAATAACACGCTTGTTATTAGTAAATAAAATGAAGGTCGAAGGTTCGGGTTTTTTTTTTATTTCTGGCCAGAACCTAGACGCCGGTACGTCAATGTGACGTCACGGATTTAAAGTACTACTTCCATATTCAGGCCGCGTCGGCTCAGTAAAAGTTGCCGAAACTTCCCATGTTCTTTGTTTGGCTCCTTGGTATACAATGTAAATTTTTTGCCGCAAAATAACTAGGCCCTAGAAGACGCCATCGAGATGCATGGCGTCACGGCGAGCTAGTGTAGGAACTTCAAGGAGGCGTCGCTGCCACCACTTCGTTTTCGCGCTTTTCGGGGTGCACTAAGCGGCTTATCACGCCGAGAGATGTGTTTTCGGTATACTGGAAGAGGTAATTTACTGATACAGAAGAAATAATTTTCCTCTTTAGTGTTCCTTTAAGCTTCGGTGTTCGTAAATGCTATTTATACATTCCGTAATTTTCGTGAGTTTTTTTCCTGTCGTGAATGGAACGTTTAGTGACATTCCTGGCAGGAAGACCCCCATTTCAAGGGGAAATTGCGGTCAAGTGTCTACGGTTATTGCATGGCTCAAGTGAACAGAAGAGCTCGTGGGCACGCCATTGCTAAGCAACTTGGCTTTTGTGACCCGTGCGCTAAGTAATGATGTCGTACAATAATAGCCAACCAATCGTGTTTGTCATTGATTGTCAGTTTGTCATGTGCTGTTTAGGCGTTTCACATACTCACTTTGTGCCGAAAAAAATGTTTTTTTTTTTTTTACTAGGTAGAAACACTTCGAGATATATCAGGTAGCGGGTAGCGGAATTCTGTCACGTCATGTGGATTGCATCAGGCGGATATTACTTGCATTGCGATCAGTGTGATGTTTGTAATCGTACAGTTAGGGGACATGTCCCAACTGCGAAATTGAAGCCGGGTAGCAATAGTTGCATCCGTTTTGCAGCAACCGTGTGCCTAGCACTAATTTGGACATGCATCCTGGGATTCTGTGTCGTAATGCTTTGGTATTCCACTTGAACATTTATCAGTACCCACTTTATAGCCGCGCCTGAAAGTATAGTAATGCGCTTCGAGCGCGTTTAAAGACGAATGGTACACCGTTGTGCTTACCTTTACA
Source organism: Dermacentor albipictus (assembly GCF_038994185.2). Lineage (NCBI taxonomy): Eukaryota > Metazoa > Arthropoda > Arachnida > Ixodida > Ixodidae > Dermacentor > Dermacentor albipictus. The sequence continues at coordinate 350,865,209 of NC_091821.1, read as the reverse complement.
TCGCTCTCGTGTGCGCTTGCACAAACGACGGCCTCCGATATGCCGAGCGGTTTTGTCTACCGCGCAGACAAAATACACACACTGTAGGACGGGTGCGTGTGTGTACTTTTCGTCATCTTCCTCGGGGCTGCTTTAAGAGCAATGTCAAAATAAATCGACTCGCCCAAATCAGTGTATTGGGCTGAGAAGTTGCACGAGTTACATGTCACGGGCAGTAAACTACCCGTATGTTTGACCGCCATATTTTGGCTATGAGACACCGCAAGAGAGTTAGCTTGGACTGTCTGTACTATGTCGTGAGATGCCTCCACTCGGCTCTTCGCTTCCCCGGCGTGACTGTAGTAGCGTGACATTTCGGCCTCTGCACGCAGCGCAGTTCGTTTCATAAAGCGCAGCCTTTGTGCGTGATGTGCCGGCCCGATTCTGCATCTGACACTGAGCTGCCGTGAACTGGTTCGCTATCTCGGGGTGAATCGAATGGACCTGCGCTCTTAAAAACAGTGTTATAAATCAATGCGACAACCGCAGACCTCGTGGGCCACGTTCGCGTCCTGCGTCCGTTCTCTCGTGTCCCTTCCGCGGGCGGTATCGCGTTTTTGCAATATTCCGTTGCTCGTCGCAAGCTTCCCGCGCGTGGCGCACAAGGTTTTTGCGCGCGTTGGGTCCTCGTCCCAATTAGAGGAAACGGCGCATTTCTAAAGCCGACATGTATCAGTCTGCCATCGCCGCTCCCTTCCGCCCCCGCTTCTTTAGGGCAGTGGGGAAGTTGAAGATCAAGGCGTCAGACGTGCAGTCGGGGGCACTGTGTCAGGTCGGAAAGAGAGGGAGACAAAAAAGAAAGGACGCTGAGGTGGTGGGGGAGTGCAAGCGGGAGGAAGGCCTTAACTTCACGCCCCTGACGGGGGGAAAAAGCGGGTCGCAGTCGCGTGGCTCCAAGCTAGACACGTGCATCTCCGGTCCACACCGTACTGCCTTCAAGACACTCGGCACACGACAAAGGGTCCATTTTGGCGGCGCGGTTCCCCGCGCATCCTTTTGTTCAGCCATTGCTTTTATGACCCCCGGCTGCTGAAGCCGCCGCTTCTCTTTAACCGAGGCGGCACTTCGCGACAAGCGCGGGCGGCGGGTTCTCTTTTGAAGTCGCAGCTCGCGCGTGTCGCACTCGGCCTAGGGTGCGCGCCTTTTGGCTGTTCCTGCCCGGAGGGCAAGACGCGTGGTCGTGCGAGCCGATGGGGTCTTGCTGCCGCCGGCCGAGTCTCGGTCCCTTTCGGTTTTACGACACCTCTTTGTGAGACTTCTGCTTCACATCTCGTTGTCTTCTTCCTCACTCTCTGTTTTGTTGGTCTTGTTTCTCATGTCGAAATTTGGCAAAAGGCTGTCTTTTGTGCTGGCCGATATTGCTGGCGTCGCTTTGAGATTGCTGCCCGCCTGCTTTCCCCGTTTTCTCCCTTTCCGCCTTTATTTTCAAGCGCCTTCGCGTACGAGCGCTTTAGCCGAGGCGCTTGTCCGCGAAGCGCGACTTACCCATGTGTGTTTTTTTTTTTTTTTTGAAGCAGAAGAAAAGAGGAAAAGAAAAAGGCGGCCCTTCAGTTCCGGCCTTCGGTTTTGTGATGACCATTTCAGTCGCTACGTTCCCGGTGGCGCCGCCCCCCCTTTTTTGGCGGTACGGCCGCTCGTGGCCCGTGCACGGCCGCCAGCAGCCGCAGTGCGCGCCCGGTGAACTGCGTGAACGGTTGGGTGCCCACCTCGTGCTGTCTGCGTGGCGGTGTTTCGTTCCTTTTCACGCGCCGCTATGGAGGTCTATTCGCGAACGGTGGACTTCGGCAGCTGGTTCCTGGGACCCTGCTACGGTCCGGCCGCTTTCGTCCTGGGGCTGTTTGGGTGAGCGTAGGCGTAGTGTCCCTCGATACCGCGCCGTGATCAAACGTTGCGGTGATCTGTGCGCCGCCTTCTGTGGAGTCGCATGATGTTCTCTACTTGTCGTCCAGCGTCTGCGAAAAGCCTCGGCAACGCCGGTCGCTGCCGACCACTTACCGCGAATTATTTCCTTCGTCCTTTGTTTTTGTATCGGTTTCGCGGTCGAATTGAATGCCATCGACTTGCATAACCCTCCTGAAGCCCCCTTGATTGTTTCTTCAGTGTTTTCACACTGTGCTGTACACTGCACTGTACAGCAGGGTTCTCATTTGCAGCAATCATAACTCTTGTCTCCTCGATGTTGATAGCCTACGAGAGTTCACATGCACAGGCCACAGCGTAGCTTTGGGATGTGAAATCCCCATCAATACCTACCAGCTAAAAGTTTTTTTTCTGCATGTGCGCATATCCTTATTATAGTATCACATGTGCGCGGAAGGCAGTGTAACCAAAGAGGTTGGTACACATAGGATGGGGAGAAAAAAAAAACATTCGCGGCAATGAAGCTGTTATTCAAGATCTGCACCTCATTAATATTCAAGAGATCACGGCAGCTGATGTCTAGCATAAAATTCATAAAACTATTATTTTCATTTATCAACGTCATTGGGCATTATATAAGGCACATTTCCTCTACCCCGTGTAATAGAGGAAATGAAGCTATACAGTTTTGAATACTAATGAGTGTCCCCTAAATGTAGATGATCCTGTATATGTCATTTAGTCCTACTATTGGTGCTGGTAAAAGCAACAGCTGGTACAGCATCTAATTATTGGCATTTTCTTTCTTTATTCTTGGATTTATCTATTACGATGTTTGTAACGCACAGCCACTGACAGTTAACTGTGCAAAAAGCTAAATTTGTTTGCATTGTCCTGCTAAGCTTGCCATCGAGCTAGTCGCACACAAAAAGTCATCTAAAGGAATAAATCTTCAATGCAGGGAGGATGATGACGAGGCAGCACCGAATCACGTGGCTGCAGCCAAAGTGGCTCGAAAGATGACTCGCCTGCGCAACAAAAGCAACACTGCAAATGCTGCACAGCCAGACAACAGTGACATCCAAAAGTCGCCGCGTCTCAAAGGCATTTCAGTGGACAGTGTGGTGACAAGTGCGAGTGACGGACCCGGGAGTGGTGACAGTGGTGATGCAGGGGCTACGAACTGTGTGGTGGTTCTGTCAGTGATGCGAGACAGTAGTGCGCACTCCACAGACAGTAAAGCAGGAGACCCGCCCATGACAGAAGCAAAAGCAATGGCTGATGACGACGAGGACACAGGCCATTCTGTGGACAGTTCTATGCAGGACGAGTCGAGTCTGGCATCTGCGACAGACAGCCAGGCATCGTCAAGTGATGGTGAGTAGCTGGAGGACCTCCTGTTTGTTACATCTCTTGTATTGCCAAGCAGCTGTAATTCAGTAATGGAATAACGTAACAATTCTATTCCAACGGAATTCCTTTTTCTGCTTCATCATTGGTACGAGCGGCCTGCCCACATTATCACCAGGATCAGTCAGTCCTAACTGTTGGATGATTCATAGAATTGAGCAAAAGGGATGTTTAAATTATATTCGTCGATGTTGCTTGTTTGTTTTTTTTTTTTTTTTCCAGTATAAAAAGCCTAGCAGTGTATTGGGTCTCCAGTACGGAATAAATACATAAAAATACTCATACTAATAGTTTGACCCTCTGAAAGCAAGAATTCAAGGAAAGTAACTTTTGCCTTATAGTTTGACTCTACCATGCAGTACGTTCAGCACATTTTTTTTTTTTTAACTAAAGTATATTGCCTTCTAGATACAACAATTTAGCTGAGAAAAAAACATGATTTGGGACGATCTATTTTCACGTTAACTGGGATCTGGATGCTCAAACAGCCTTTGCTAATTGCTACGGATTCATGTTTGAACATTCTGCAACTCTTTAACTTACCATCCTCATTGGCAACCACCACAGTTCCCTACAGTAATTACTAGAGGATGCTCTCTTGCTGCAATCATTAAGCCACGAAGGGAATGATGGGTAGTGCATGGATTTGTCCTATCTTGGTGCTTGTGAATTCAGACGTCCTTGTGGTTCAGTTTATTACGCTTTATCTGCCTTCATTATCCTAAATTTTGGAGCAATCTATTCTTTTCTAAGTGCAGAAGACCCTGTGATGACACACAGTTGCTTCTAATTGCAGCAGTTCAGCCTGTTGAAGTGGCCAAAGCAAAAACGGCCATGCATCTCAATGCTCTGGCTTGCCGTGAGAAATTCATAAGAGCGTTCTGTGCTGCTTGTCGATGCATGCGTATATGGCATAATGGTTTTAGCATCGGGTATTATAGGTCCTTTGTTAGAATCCTGCCATGGGATATTATTAATTATGTTCATTTACTTATTTATTACCCAGTACCTTGTTGAAAGCTATGAGTTTTGCAAATTCACAAAGCTGTTTGAAGCTGGAAGGATGAAGTTTGTGTAAATTCATGTACTACCCATTGTTCCCACGCCAGCTGAACCACCGAACCTGCGCCTCCCGTAGACACTAGCGCCAGAGTTCCCTCTAGTAATTGTGTAAAACTCTATAGCAACCACCTTCTTCTTTGAGCTCATATTTGCCCTACATTGTATGCTCCCCGGTGATGCTGCCCTCGCTCTACAGTTTCTTACTACATAACCTACTGCACTTCACGACTGATTTTGCAAGTTTTAGGCAGTCAAGCTTCACTGCATAAGCTTATTGCCTGCTTTTGTCTCGAGAATGTATGTGCAGATGCTAAGGCTTTCGTAGCCTGCGTCGCGCATACTATGAAACTTGCTCAAATTGCCAAGCATGCAAGCTCTGCGATCACTCAGTGGTTTGTGCATCTGGCTTTTGAGTTCATATTTCCAATTTGCGATCCCCACTGGGTTGATGGGCAACCTTTTGTTCTTCATTATCGTCTCTGTTGTGACGTCAGCTGCACAGAACTAATGCACCAATGGCAAGCTACAACCACTTCAGTAGCATGTCTTGGCCATACCAACAGTTTCTTTTACAGTGCTCCTTTCTACTGCTTTCTTGCTGTATCTTTGTTGCTTACTAAAGGTGAAAATGGTTCTTTGCTGTGGAATCTGTGAGCGCATGATAGCTACATGCATGTTCTTGGATGTAATACAGAGCCATGGTAATGCACTTTGTGGGCTGAAAAGTTGACTATAGTTGCCAAGATTGCTTAGCATTGTATAGCAGGAAATACCTTGTGAAAAGAAGCAAAATTACCCTTTCCTACAGTTACTTTCTTTTTCTTTTTAACTGCACTATTTGTACGTAATTGTAGTTCACTTGTTCCTGGCATCTAAGTTCCATTTTTCAAGGCTCTTTCAATTTCCCAGTAAATGCTTTTCCTAGTTCATGTTGCCCAACAGTGTTAGGCAGTATCATTCAACAATTTTGATTCATGAAAGCTATCAAAAAGGAGAAAGAAAAAAATATACCTAGTTTTAAAAAAAATCTTTATTAACAAAGATTTTTAATGTTAATTCCTGGAGTAACTATCAGGCTCATGCAGTTTTGTTTTTAAATCAGTGCATTCATTGCCTATTAAGTTACGGTAGGCTTACTTTGCCTGCCATATTGCCATAATAAGACTTGAAGCAAGAGTCTGTGAGTGGCTCTTTTCCAATGCCACTGGGCATTAATGCGCCATCTGGTCAACCCATAGGCTAAAGGCACGTTCACACCGAAAGCGGAGTGTCCAAGCGGACAAGCAGATTTTCAAGGCGGCGAGCGCCCGCGCCTACTTCAGACCAGCCGCGTTGTCTGGCTGTCCGCGCTGCCGGGAAGGCGGGGCATCTCGCAATATCTTTAGCAATTTCAGGGACGTGCTACCATCTCGCGGCACTTTCGGTTTGTAGGCGCACTTTTGATATTTTTTTCCGTGTGAGTTGGCGTGCTCCCGTCTGCTATCTACTTCTGCAACATGATGAGCTCAAACGAAGAATATGAAAGCGTTGGCATTTTACTCTCCACTTGTATAGTCGCTGTTCAAGATTTGTTACAGCGCTACAGAAGACAAGGACAAAAGGTATAAAGCGACGACACGGCGCTGTGTCGTTTGATACTTTCTTTTGTCTTTGTCTTGTGTTGCGCTGCAACAAACCTTACTATAAATCCCAACCAACTAGCCCAACTTGCCGTTTTGACGCTTTTCAAGAACAGAAGCGAAAAGTCCAGAGAAAGACATTCGTTTACATTCGTTCACCAGCGCTTCTGCTGTGTCGGGTTCTGATTGGCTGTGGCCAAAGCGGCCAACTTGTCCGCGCCAAAAAAATCGGTCCGTGCCCAATCCGGCAAAACGGCTGCATATTTTCCGCAAAGCGGAAAATCTGCGGCCGCTTTGCCGGATCTGCTTGTCCGCTCTGCCTTCAGTGTGAACGTGCCTTAACAGCGTGGTGATGAATTGGTCTGTTTTTAAACAGTATTGTCCCATTTTACCACTAGGCACTTCAGCAGAAAGTTGGCAGTCTGTTGTTTATTAAAACACGTTGTTGGGCTAGTTGGTACATTGCTTTAAGAAAAACCAGCCAAAAAAGACCCAAAAAAAGACACACACAGTAAACATGCAAGAAGACAGCAAAGATACGCACACAGGGCAACCTCTTTCCTGTCTTCTTGTATGTTTCCTGTGTGTCTTTTCTTGGCTGGTTTTTCTTAACGCTATTGGTTATAGTATAGCTTGACTTACCAAGCACAAAAGCGAGTGTACTCACACTTGTACAAGAAAAAAGAATGGCTCATTATGCTTGGAATGGGAAGCATGAAGTGCTCTGCTAGCCCTTGCGTCCGAATCCATATGGATGTCACCCCCCCCACACACACACACACACTCAATAAAAAAAGGCAGATAGTAGATAGATCATGTGCACACTATTTTGAACAATATGAATGAAAGCTTCCGCACAAATGCTATACATAGGATGTGTCCTTTGCTGCGTAACTAATAGACAGAGGACGAGAACAGTGCACTAGTAGCACGAAGAGCACTTTCCCAAGGATGTATTCTGAGAAGTTTGAAGAGCTGCTCAACTTCAGTAATAAGGAACTCATTGAAGAGGGTTTATGGCGTATCAGCTGCAGAGTGGCTGCAGCTTGGGAGTGTCGTTTGCTAGAAATGTGCTCGAACGCACTAGCCCTTGCGCCTTGGCACCATCCTTGTCCTGTGCTCATGTTTGCTCGATCACACTCCACTATTGGTTGGGCTCTGTTGCAGCTAGCGAGCTTTTCCACATGTCTTAGATTTTGATCACAGAGGTGCTTGCTACTTTAAGAACAGCTTTTGAGCCTCCCATGCCAGCAAATATGTCACTTTTGGGTAGCAATCACTCTCATGCAAAACAGGCTTTGGCAATACAAAAATTTAGCCACTTCTTATCCTTGGTCCCTTCCTATCCTATGAGAGGGATTTGAAAATTTTCCCTTTGGAAGGTGTGCAGATAGATTAGTGGAAGTAGCAATTTGTTCATTGTATTCTCTTCACAGTTCAATACACTCTAGATAAAAGTCGTGCAACAAATGTAACACTCAAAGGAAAAACATTATTTCTTTGTTCTGAAGTACACTAACAGCATTGAGAACAGCATCATTGTTTCCAAATGTGTTCAAATCCTATTTTGGGAACAGGCAAGTTTGGCAGAGCTAGGTTCGGAGAATAGGAGATACGGTCAACCACATCATTACCTGGCTGGTTCAATTTCTGCATTCGGATAAGTATGTCACATGGAGCATTGAGCTGAAAAAACGGGTAACTTTCACAAGATTTCCTTACCATGTCTTTTAGATGGCCACATGCAGTTTATCCTGAACTTCACATGACTAGTTTGTGTTCACTATGGGTCCTTTGAGGAACTACAGTAAACGCTCGTTAATTCAGATTCCGCGGAGATGCTAAGAAAATTCAAATTATACAAAATTCGAACTAACGAAAGTAAAAAAAAATTGCTCGGTTAAGGCACGTATAAAGTTCGACAAGGCGTGAGCACGCGCGCACACACGCTATGCCACGTTGGCATGAACAACAACGTCTATACTTAGTAGCACTGGCACAGCCAACCCAACGTGACAGAATGCGACCAACGCGGTCCGACGTCAACCGACGTCGAGATGTCTCTTCCTCCATCCACAAGTTCGCGCCGACAGGCGCGGAAAAAAAAACTAATAACTGTTGCAGTTTCGCCCGAAAAAGAAAGCATCGATTGAGACAGCAAATTAGTAGATAGCTATACGAAGTAAGGATAGCAGTTATATCGGCTTTATAAACTTGTAAACATTCGCTTACTAACTAAATTAACAAGTCTGGTGTCACGCGCGCACAGGTAAACATGAACAGATCTCGCTCGATGAGCGCAGAAACTCGTTCAAAAACACTGGAGTGAGGAATCTCGACAGTAGCAGCGAGCGAATTGACCTTCATACAGAATGCGAACAAAACATAGAAAGCACATGACATACGAAGCTACTGTGCCGTAAGCAGCATGGATGGATGGATGTTACGAGCGTCCCCTTTGGAACGGGGCGGTAGGTTGCACCACCAAGCTCTTGCTGTTATGCTGCTTAATGTCCTACCTAGGCTAAACAATAAAAAAGGAAAAAAAAAAACACTATGAACTACCACACCCAAATTTTCTGATCCCCTATTACGAACTGTGCTTTTGTATGTCCCTGTTTTTTTTTTTGTCATTTCCCTGCTCTTCTTCCACCAATCCTCCAATCGCCTCTTACTGCTGCCTATTGCGGACATATTTATTTTTCCACTGCTCCCCCTGAACCCAAGGGCTTCAAGGAGGCCAGTGGTGCCTAAATCGACCATTGGGTAGACATCTTCACATTCTAATAAAACATGCTCCATAGTTTCCCTAGCTTTACCGCAGCAAGCACATGCTTCTTCTTCCTTCTTATATCTCGCTTTATAGGTGCGTGTTCTAAGGCATCCCGATCTCGCTTCGAAAAGTAATGAGCTTCCCTTTGAGTTATCATAAATTGTTTCTTTCCCGATTTCGTTTTTTCCTCTTAAATAGTTACTCATGGCAGGTTTCTTTTCCATGCAGCAGCCGCTGAAGTAGAACGTCCCCTGGAGCACTAATCCCCCCTCCCTCCGCTTTACCCCCATGCCTCGCATGCGCGATAGGAGAGGGCGCTCATCCGCCCCGCCTTCCTCACTTGAGCATGCGAGATTGAGCTGCGTTCGTTGCCTCCACCCTAGCACGCTTTCTCTCGCACATACGGCGCAGGGCAATTTTATCACCCTTAAGCTTTACGGAACCTCACGGGAGCGAAGAGATCTCCAACAGAGGTGTTGGCCATGCATGGCCAGCCACAAATGCGTGTCTCTCCAGTAAGGCCTAAACAAAGGCTGTAGATGGAAAAAGCAAAGCTGCGCGGCGATGCCAGCATCGCCAACGTGCTCCCGCGCTTTAGCACTCTCCTCATCCACGATGGTGTGGAGTTAGAGTTATCGGTGGCGGTGCGGATTTCTCTGTGAATTAGCGGGATGTGTTACATATAGCTTTCAATACATTGCTGGATGTACCATGGCGGCTACTTCGAATTATCCAAAATTCTGAATTAATGAGTTGGGAATTAACGAGCTTTTCCTATATCGGGCATTGTTTGGGATATCATTGGCTTTAGTGAGCTTAGAAGAAAGGGTGAAGCCTATACAGTGCTGACAAATGTCCACATCCTCTGCTATAGAGGACTACCAGATAAGAAGCAGTTTGGAGTAAGATTCCTAATCCATAAGGACATACCAGGCAACATTGGCAAATTCTGCAGGATTAATGAGAGGGTGGCAGTAGTCGTAATAAAGCTGAATAGGAGGTATAGAATAAAGGTAGTACAAACCTACGCTCCCACTTCCAGTCATGATGATGAAGAAATAGAGCAGTTTTATGAAGATGTTAAATTAGTGATGCGAGAAGTGCAAACTCAGTTTACAGAAGTCATGGGCAACTTCAATGTAAAAGTGAGGGAAAAGGCTGGGGAAAGAGCAGGCTGGTGAACAAGCAATTGGCAACTGCAGCGTGGATTCTAGGAACACTCGAGGAGAGAAGTTTGTAGAATTCGTGGAAAGGAATCGGCTGCGAATAATGAACACCTTCAGAAAGCGTTGGAACAAAAAGTGGACCTGGAAAATCCCTAATGATGAAACAAGGAATGAAATTGATTTCATACTTGCCAATCCCAGCATAGTGCAGGATGTAGAAGTGTTGTGTAGGGTAAAGTGCAGTGATCATAGGTTTGTGAGGTCAAGAAGAGACAGGCCACCTTAGATGCAGTAAGGGTACAAGCAGACTAATTCAGGCTGGTACTTACTAACAAATATGCAGCCTTAGAGCAGAGAGATGAAGATGACATAGAGGTAACGAATGGAGCAATAACTAGGCTGTCTTCATAAGCAGCAATTGAAGTGGAAGGTAAGGCACCAAGACAACCAGTAGGTAAGCTCTCCCAAGTAACTAAGGACCTAATAAAGAAATGACAAAGAATGAAAGTGCCCAACTCAAGACCAGATAGAATTCGCGGAACTGTCAAAACCAGTCAACAAGGAGAAAATAAATATTTGAAATTATAATGTGAGAAAGACTGAGGAAGCAGTAAAAAATGGACGCAGCCTGAAATCGGTAAAAAGGAAACTTGCCATCGGACAAACCAAATGTATGCACTGAAAGATAAGCAGGGTAATATCATCGGCAATTTCGAAGGTATAATAAAGGCAGCGGAAGAATTCTATACTGACCTGTACAGTACCCAGAAGACTCAAGAGTACTCTATTCAAAACAATAATGAACAGTACACAGAAACTCCTATAACTAGAGATGAGGTCAAAAGGACCTTGCAAGGCATGGAACGGGGAAAAGCGGCAGGAAAGGATAGAATAACAGTCTATGTAATCAGATGCAGTAGGCATAATGCTTGAAAAATAGCAGCTCTTTATACGGACTGTCTATCGACTTCAAGGGCCAGAGAACTGGAAGAATGCCAACATTATACTAATTCACAAAAAGGGAGACATTAAAGAATTGAAAAATTATAGGCCCATCAGCTTACTTCCAGTATTACATAAAATATTCACCAAAATAATTTCCAATAGAATAAGGGCAACACTGGACTTCAGTCAACCAAGGGAACAGGCAGGTTTCACGAAGGGGTACTTTACAATGGACACATCCATGTGATCAATCAGGTAATTGAGAAATCCGTAGATTACAATCAGCCTCTCTGTTTGGCTTTCATAGATTACAAAAAGGCATTTGATTCAGTAGTGATACCAGCAGTCATAGAGGTATTACGTAGTCAAGGAGTATAATATGCTTGTGTAAATATCTTGGAAAGTACCTACAGAGATTCCACAGCTACCTTTTATTCTCCACACGAAAAGCAGGATGATACCTATAAAGAAAGGGGTCAGACAAGGAGACTCAATCTCTCCAATGCTATTTACTGCATGCTTGGAAGATGTGTTCAAGCTAATAAACTGGAAAAGCTTAGGAGTAAGGGCTCATTCACACCGGGGACTTGAGGAGGTCGCGCGACCATTTGCAACTCGCAATCAAAAAGCGACTGAAGGCAACTGATGTTCACACCGACAAGCCCGGCTGAGCGCGACCCGCAAGTCGCAATCCCGGAGATTATCGTTCTCAGCGAGAACTCTCGGAATCTCCGCAGAATTTGAACGTGACGCCGGAGGAGGCCGGATGTAGACACACGAAAGATCACTTCCGGTGCGCCGCTGATTGGTTTATCAGTTTTGCGACCACGGTCGCGCGACTGAAAAATCGCGCAGAGAGCGACTGGCCCAAAATGGTCGCTTTTCAAAAAAGGCGACCGTTTGCGACCATTTGCGACCAACTTGGTCGCGCGACCACTGTCAGTCGCCGGTGTGAATGTGCCCCAAGGGTCAACGGCGAATATCTCGGCAATCTTTGATTTCCAGATGACATTGTCCTGTTCAGCAGCGCTGGGGACGAGTTACAACGAATGAATGAGGTCCTTAACAGAGTGAGTATAAGAGTGGAGCTGAAGATTTACATGCAGAAGACAAAGATAAAGATCAATAGCCGGGCAAGGGAACAAGAGTTTAGGATTGCCAGTCAGCCTCTAGAGTCTGTGAAGGAGTGCGTTTACCAAGGTCAGTTACTCACAGGGACCCTGATCATAAGAAGGAAATTTACAGAATAAGAATGGATTGGAGCACGTATGGTAGACATTGTCAGATCCTGACTGGAAGCTTACCTGTATCATTGAAAAGAAAGGTGTACAATCAATGCATTCTACCAGTGCTGACATATGGGGCAGAAACTTGGAAACTAACAAAGAACTCGAAAACAAGCTAAGGACTGCTCAAAGAGCGATAAAATGAAGAAAGTTAGGCGTAAGGTTAAGAGACGAGAAGAGAGCGGTGCCGATCAGAGAGTAAACGGGGATAGCTGATATGCTAATTGACATGGAGAAGGAAATGGAGCTGGGACAGGTCATGTAATGTATAGGTTAGATAACCAGTGGACCATTAGAGTTACAGAATGAGTGCCAAGAGAAGGGAAGTGCAGTCGAGGAAGGCAGAAGACTAGGTAGGATGATGAAATTAAGAAATTTACACGCTCTAGCTGGTATCAGTTGGCACAGGACAGGGGTAATTGGAGATCACAGGGAGAGGCCTTTGTCCTGCAGTGGACATAAAATAGGCTGCTGCTGATGATTATGATTATGATGATGGATCCTTTCTCAACTTTATTGACATGGATTATTCCTTCCACATCCCAAACACAATCAACATCACCTTTACAATTAATTTCTGTCAAAATTTCTTGTGCCTTGGTGAGCCAGTCTGTTGCCACTGCATTGACTACTGTTTATTTTCTGTATGAGAGGGGTGTGGAGCGCCTCATTGACAGTTGCCGAATGCATAAAATCTGATTAATCGCATTCAGAATGGGCAAACATTGCACGTGGAGCAAGCACAGAATGGCATTTCTGATCAGCGTTCAGTACTTTTTAAACCCGTTTCGTGAACATCTTTCTAATTCGCACTCGCAAGTATGCACTATACCTTCAGTCTTCTACAGGCCACATGTATAGCTGAGAATATCACTTTGTGCGCAAAATAAATTCTCAACAGTTACTACAGCCTTGAGCTGTACTGTGCATGCCTTATCTTCAATCTGCTTCCTCTTCTGGAGTCAGCAATCCATTTCTTCAACATGCTACATGGACTTTCTTCAGCCATACTGTAATTTCGTTCGTTAACATCCTTCACATTCATACCCTTAAAAAAACATTGCTTGATCGCTGTTCTTCTCCATTAGGCAAATTACATTTTACTGCTGCACAATCACACACTGAACTTCTTGTTTACACTGCCATGATAAAATTATGATTAGAGTGCGCAAAAAGTACACCTTCACCTCATACTGCAACTGTACTGCAACTGTACCCCCTTCCATGTTAGGCCATATACTTCAAACCATCCTTGTAAATACCTACTCTTTCTCTGCTACTTGTGCAGTGTCTGTCTGTTTGTGTCATTATTTATGCTCTTGTTATTTTTGACAAACCAAGCCATTATTTTTGTTTGTTTGCTCCTGCATGTTCACCTCGTGCACTGCCTGTTTCTCTTGGGGGGGGGGGGGGAATTCACATCAAACATTACAGCTAGTCATTTAAGATGGTGTATCACGATTGGTTTCTTTCCACGTGCTTTCTGATCTTTCTGAATCATTGCTGTTTCTAGGTTTTCACACCTTGCACATCTTTCTGTGCTAAGGTTCTGGATTGCAGCATTCTTGCATTTGACCTTGAACAGCCATCACAGACCATTTGCAGTGTGATATTGCCAAATTACATCATTTACCTTTGGCTTGTGAACATTTTTCACTGTAAACTGCCATCAGATTATAACTTGGTACAAGACACACTTGCCCAAACATAATGAACATTGTTTCCTATTGATAGCAAGTAAAGCATGCCTAATCAGATTATATGTGCTTTAGAATAGGGTTGTACAATCTCGAATGATTGCTCCAGAATGTACAGTAATGCAGGTACAAAAAGCTTGTGTGCTTGGGCGTGCCAACAACTCCAACCACTACAGCATCACTAATAGCCAAGGTGTCTCCTTGGAGTGTTAAACCCTGTCAGTGTATATATTATTTTGGACATCTTTTGTGATTACTGCGTCCCAAGTGTAAAGTGCAATAGCAATACATATCCATGAAAATGGTAAGCAAAGAAAAAAAAAGTTTCTCATAAGCATCATTACAGTATAAATGACTGGCTACATAAAGCAGATAGCGAAGTTCTAGCATCAACATTGCATTCAGTTCATTAGAATCAAGAATGGTAAGAGGTGCATAACTGCTGCAGTGTCCTTGAATATTGTGAACTCATTTTGTACTAATCCAACTCGAGCACAGCACGTTTGTCTATAAGGGAAGGTCGTGCAGACCTATCAAGATGGCATTGCGTTGGTTTGGTACAGGTGCACATTCAACATGTAAATTTTTCTTTCAGCTGGGGCAACCAACAAGAGCAAGCAGAAGCAAGGAAGAATGGGAAAGGCGACGGCACAGTCCCCGAAGGCCAGGCGTCGAAGGGCGTCCGAGGATATGCCCAGTTTCGAGGGCCCTGCCACACGCCAGCGTAGCGTGCGGCTACGAAGTGGGGACAAGAGGCGCGGCACCAGCCCGGCCCAGCCGTGTCCAAGCAAGAAGGCACGGCAGAAAAAGCCACCAGCCGCAGCGAAAAAGCAAGTACCGCGAGGGGCACAGGCGAAAGTCTCCAGCAGCAGGAAGGGGAGCACGTTGGAAAATTGTGAAATGCCAGACACTGAACCTGAACTGGATCAGGATGAAAGCATGCAGGACGTGTCTAGTGTAGACATGGAGAGGGAGGCAGCAGTTTCTCACACAGGTGAATCCCTCGACAGCAATGTCGCAGTTGAACACCCTCCGACCCTTGTCAGTGCCTGTGAAACTGAGTTGATGCAAGCTGAGGAGAGAGTAGAAGATAAAAAGGAGGCATCAAGTGCGGAGCAGCAAGCACATACCACTGTGAACATTACTGAGGCTGTGCATCAGTTGTCAAGCTCTCCTACTGCTGATGGATCTGAGTCGATGGAGCAAGTAATGAATGCTGTGCTAGCTGAAGTGTGCACGTCCGGTGAAAGTGAGCTGCAGCATAAGGTAAGCTTGATATAGGTTGATTAATTGTTAATTATTTATGTTCAAGGTTGTTAGCGATATTTGTTTCCAGTTATTCCTGGCTTGCCATAAGGTTGGAGGGAGGATGCTTTTGGTTGTAACTACAGTGACGAGGTTTCTGTGGGATTATCATAGATGGTAAACAGCATTTTATTCATGAGGCAGAAGCAGGCTGCTAGCATATGGCAGCATCTATAATTGCTGCATTTTCAATTTCTTGTGTAGCTGTTGGAACACTTGTATATGTCCTTTCATTTTTAATTGCTCTTGCAGAAAACACACTAGATCAAGTGTCTTTGCAGCTGTTGGGTTGCATATAATAATTTTATATGTAGCACACTGGTTTTATGCTGTTTATACTTCTTTTGTAAGTGACTCGTTTCATATCTTGGAACTTTATTCTGTGGTATTAGATTGAAAGCACTTAGTGACCGCTGCTGGTTGTGATTTGGATGTCCTGAAAATTTTTGGTTTCTACTCGGTAATTCTTCCACCATTCGCAAAGGTGTGTCACCATGTTGTCTGCCTCAAGAAGCTAGAACCCTACGTTTATCAGTGCATAATGAACCTTGAGTCAATTAACTGAGTATATCAAAGGCATGTGTTCTCAAGAACCGTTAAGTGTTCATACTTTATAAAAGCCGCTTCTTTGAAATTAAATATCTTGGTTGCCTCTTCTCATTTTTCAGTGCTGTGGTTCATGCATCACTAAATTTTGTCTTTGAGGCTCCCCGACATGGACCACGAAAAGCTTTAGTTTGGGCTCTTAGGCTCGATTTGCACAGCCATCATATATGCTATCTTATCACCGACACAACACAGCACTGGCATCCATTATATGAGAGCATTTTCTCGCAGGCCTCTCCTTAACCCTACAAAGCCCAATGTATCATTTTTGATACGCCGAGTTCGATACCTCAAAACCCTAGTTTAAGCATGGGAAACTTATTGTAAGACCATCAGTAGCATTTCTGACATGCTGAAGCAAACCTTGTTTTCCATAGCTCAGCAAACCAATTACTAAAGTGTTAATTACTATACTCGTTAATACTATGTACTCCGTGGCCAGAAATAAAGGAGAAAAGGGTTTCTTTTCCTTCATGTAGAACGGTGTTTGGCCTTTGTTGAGTTCTGGCCTATGTTGCTTCATTGCCGTCAATGCCAAGGTGACCAACATTTTTTTCAAGCTGTAATGGAATCGCATTTATTCGTGGCCCCTTTCACAATGTGTATGTCATGTTATGAAGAACAAGTAAAACAAATGAATGAATGAATGAACCTTTCTGTCTTCTTGTTTAAAGGAGAAACTGACGAGGAAACACTCTCTTCACAGCTGCCAATGCAGTGATGGGAGGGGCCGGATTATATCTGTGTGACTTAGGTTTTAGTCGCTGCTAATGGAGCACTTATAAATGAACTTTCTTTTCCTGTTGTCGTTTTCTAGGAACTGGCAGAGAAATATAGCTCTGAAATTCACAACACAGTCTGCAGTGAATCAAGTGCAGTGTTGGCCTGTGAAAGCGAAAGTGGACTGTTACCTCTCAGCCAGCCTGAGGCAAATTGTACCCCCATATCTGATGGGAAAATGGAATCTGTCCCCCTTGACATCGAAGCAGTACCTCCTGCACCGGAGAGGACAGAAGGCCCCGTATCAGATACAGCCGCCAAGCTACCTGACAGAGGCTCGAGATCTCAAGAAAGTGAAGAGAAAGCACCGATGACTGACAGTGACGCTGCTGTCTCTCGTTCCTGCCTTCTGTTGTCACCCACAGAATTGTCACCAGGCGAAGCAAAAGTCGCCGACCATCGGGACCGACGATACTACTGCAGTCCTGAAAAATGTGGTACACTTGATGTGAGAATGTGTTTTAACATTTTGTATGTTTGGGGCCATTTGTCTTATCGTGAACTGAACCAGAATGTTAAGCTGACTGCAATTTGTCGTGTTTTTTGAAGGTGCTGTGCAGCTGGGTCAGCGGGGGACATATCTTTTTGGATTGCTTTTTCTTTTCTGATACAGTTTCCTTTTTCTTTTTATAACCTGAATATGAGATGAATAGCGATGAAAAGTTGCTGTGGTAATGGTGTAAAATTGATTAATTACAGACGAATTTCGCCAAGAATTTCAGCATGGCCACTGCCACTACAATGGTTGCGGGTAGCTCTAAGCACTTTCTTTCTAGTGATGTTTCCTTACTTTATTTGCTTTTGCTTATTTGTTCTGCACAGTTTTACACGACCAAAGCAACCAACTTTTCTATAGCATAGTGTTAAAAAGAAAAGCTGTTTTAACTGCTTTGTGCTAATGAATGAAAAAAATTTGCAGTCTACCTGGCATCAACTGACTGCTGCCAGGCTCAGCAATCTAGCTGTATTCCTAAGAACAACAATGTTGCAGTCACTATGTCTGTTATAGCAGAAATTGTGCACGTGCACCATTAGCTGGGTTAATTTGGTCTATCCTGAAGCCTGCATAAAGAATGGCCGTTCGCTTGTGATGTAACGTTTGCATGAGTGTTTTGTTAAGGGGCGGCTAGCCTGTTGTGTTTACAGCAGTACTTGTTGCGTTGTGTGCACATGGTCACTTGAAAGTGTTGTTTGTTGCCATACCTGTGCAGAGTCCCGAGAAGGGTTCATCTACGCCAAGATCATCAAGACGCAGAACCAGATGGCAAGATGCGGAACCTAACACAGTTTCTGAGCCACCTGTGGTGCCTCTCCTTGATTTGTCAGTGTTGCCATCAGAACCTGTTAAACCAGTCGCAACTTTGGCCGTAGAAACGCCCCAGCAGGACTGGGCCTCCAACAATTTGCCGGATGCTGATACGGTTTTGCCTCCACCGCCCCCACCAAAAGCCCCATCTCCACAGAGGAAAGATTCAGTTGGTGCACTTGACTCAAGCCGTCCGGAAAAGGTCAGGCAACATGGTTGTAAACGTTAACAAAAGTAACTGTTAGTGTCCTCCAAAATTCAAATTGAAGTGTGGCATTGAGTGCTTCCACTGCTTGCAGGAAGAAAAAAATTCTACCCTCTTAGATATCAGAAATTTGAACTGCTACATGCTATCGGAGTGCATTATCAAGGAGCTAAGCCACGATAATGCAAAATGGTGTAACATCACTGCATTCCCGAGTATCATGCCTTTTTGGAAGGGAAAGTCTCTCTCTCTCTCTCTCTCTTTCTCTCTCTTTCTCTCTCTCTCTCTCTGTGCGTATGTGTTTGTTGTACGTGTGGTGGATGCATACTAATTTGTTGCCAGTTTCTTAACCCTCCCTGGTCCCTTTATGCATAAACTGAGAGATGACAACACAGTGCTCTTGTATCTTCTACAGTGTATAAATTACATTGATAATACCTGCATCTGTACTTGACCAGGCGCTTGCACGTGCCTACAGGCTCTGTCAAGGCAGTTGTGCTTCTTAAGTTCTTACAGCTGATATATTTACTATATGTATTATCCTATTAGAATGTGTCTTATGTGTTCTTAGTACACATTTTATGCACTTTATAGTGACTATCTTTAAGGCCCTTTTACAGCCACATCATGTCTACCTCTCGCAGTTCAAAATCACTTGACCAGAAGCACCATTCATGTAGCCATTAGGCAGATTTTTTCCGTATAGAAGGCAAGTAAGAGATAAGCTTAACAGGAGAAAACAGAAGTTTGTGCTGTAGTGGCTGCGGCTATAGTTTTGTATCTTCTATGGTGAGGAGTAGGTTGGAATGGATATATTATTATTGTTGTTGTTGTTGTTGTTGTTGTTGTTGTTGTTGTTGTTGTTGTTGTTGTTGTTGTTGTTGTTGTTGTTGTTAAGCATTCACACGCGGTAATGGTGTCTTGACTACAACTGAGGCTAGTCCTGGTTTGTAAATAGGAAAGTCAGACTGCATAGGTCCACATTGTTCAAATGATTTACTCTGCAACACACCTGCTTATGTGATTTTTTGATGGCTAGCACAAGCCTGCTATTTGAAATGAAGCGTTCATAAACTTCCACATCTACATAATTGGGCAGCTGGGACTTCTTGGACCTGAAGTAGCCAACAGTGTAGAATAGGACGAGATAAAAGGAGTGCACATGTAATTGGGCTAAGAAATTTTGTTTACAGTGCTTCTTACCATGTAAATGCACAAGTGTTTTGATTGTTTCCATCTCTCAGCATTGCAGTTGCTTAAAACCCAGCAAAACTAAGTGCTGCCTAATGAAATTGTGATGTCTTATAAGTGGTCAGCTTTTCTTACCTTGCACTCAGCACCGTTGAGCTCTCGATCTGCTTCCTGTGGGCAGTGTATGCAGCTTGAGAAATGACAGCCACACTCACCCTTGCAGGTCAAGTCTCGCTGGCGGCGCAGCAGTGAACTTGAGACTTTCGACACGGCACCTGCTCCATTGTTGTCTTCACCAGTAGCTCGCAACTCCTCTCCATGCGAAGCTAGAATGCCTGCCATTCAAGAAGCAACTCCTGCTGGCGTGAAGGAAAGCTCACGAAGGCGGGAGCGTAGTAGCCCCCAATTGGCATCACATTCAAAGGATTCCAAGGAATCCAGAGGCGCAAGCAGCAGAGAACAGTCCGACAGCACGACTTCACCCAGAAACTCCAGGAATAACCACAGAATGGAGATCAGCAGGGACAGCAGAGAAAACAGGGACAGAGATGGCAGGGACAGCAGAGACAACAGAGACAGAGACAGCAGGGACAGCAGAGACAACAGGGACAGAGACAGCAGAGACGGCAGGGACAGGAGGGACAGCAAGAGCAGAGACGGCAGGGACAGCCGCGACAGGGAAAGCCGTGACAGGGAAAGCCGTGACAAGGACAGCCGCGACAGGGACAGCCGTGACAGGGAAAGCCGAGACAAGGACAGCCGAGACATGAGAGACAGCAGGGACAGCAGGGATAGAGGTAGCGACAGCAGCAGTGGTAGTGTGACAAACGACTTGTCTACCAAGGCTGTGGGCTATGAAGATATTGAAGAAAACCTCTACCTTTTTGAGAGGTGGGTTGGGCATTTGGTTCACATCGTCGGCCTAATTCTGTAGGGTTGCCGGCTGGAAGAAAAAAGAATAGAAACTGATTTCTGTATTCATCAAATCAAAGATGTGCCAGGCAACATAATAGGTAATAAAGCGAAGTGAGTGCATAGTTTAATGCTACACATTGCTACATATATGCTCATTAAGTTAGTTCTACTAGTTGAACGTGGAATAATGGCCTGTGTACATGTCTGTCAAGCAGCTGACGATGCAGGTAGCTTCGGTAACATACCTGGTGGTCCCTTTGGGCAGCTGAAAGAGTAGCAATGAGTTTAGCAGCTTTGATTTACAAAATGCAGGCATGTTGCTCCTCTGAAATGTAGATATTCATCTGCTCATTGATACATGCAAGTCAAGTGTTTGTGTCATTTCTTGACTGCAGGCGCAAGACGAAAAGCAAGAAGGAGGTCCGCCGCATGATCTGCGACTGCTCCCTGACTAAGGACGAGAAGGACAGGGGTATCATGGGCTGTGAAGAGGACTGCCTCAACCGCTTGCTTATGATTGAATGGTAAGTTAATTTGAGATCAGCACAATGTTGGCACATGGATTTGCAGGGGCAAAATGCTTTTGAGTACGTTGCATACAAAGTTAGGAGAGCAGCTGTTAATCATCATAGGAGATATGTTATGGTCTGTTCTAATAATTAAGAAAAGCTACTAACTGAATTTTTGATGATCTTTTTCCTTTTTCTTCTTTTTTGTTTAGTGGATCTCGGTGTCCTAATGGCGACAACTGCAGCAACCGGCGATTTCAGAAGGTCTGAGCAGAGAGCTTACGTTGTGTGCTTGTGCTTGTCAAACTAGCAATTTTGTTTTGCACATCTCGAATGCAACTCTTCACTGATGATTTTTACACTTTTTTTTTGCATTGCAGAAAAGCTACATCAAAGTGGAAAAGTTCATGACTGAGAAGAAAGGCTGGGGTTTGCGCACTTTGGAGACTGTCTCTTCGTAAGAAGCAATTTGTGTTAACTTTCTGTATCTTTTTGTTTGGTTTTGCTGTTTTTTAGTTACTGAGTCCTTAGTTGCATAGAGAGGGTCTCATTTTCAGTAATCTGCAGTTTGATGCCTACCCGAGTTAAGCAACAAAGCAGTTTGTTGTGTAGCACTTCTTGTGTTGCCCACAAGAAGTGCAGCATCTAGCTTTTCTCATGGTAAATTTTGCTTCAATGTTTTGATTGCGTTACTTGAGCAGAAGGAGTGAAACCTAGAGCATAGAGCATTAAAAAAATGCATCTAAAGCAGGTGATGTTGCTTGAAATTCCTAATTTTGCTGCACCTAACGGCATATGTTGAGAAAGAAATTATATATGTATTAGCATGGGGGCCTGTTTTATGTAGATACTGCAAAGACTTGTGAAACGCATTTTCCATGAGCCATTGTTCATAGTTGTCATATTGGCCAGTTAATTCCACATTCCTGAGTGCATTTACAGTAGGGGGTGGCCAGTAAGGGAGTGCTGTCTGATCGACTCATTCAGAGAGGTGGAGAAGTATGTTTGGTATGAGATATTTTTCGCATAAATTTCAAATCCTGCCATGAAGCAGCAAAAAAGACATGTTAGTCAGTTCATTCAGTGACTGTGCACATCTTCTGTCTCAGTGCCATAATGAAATTTTGCAGCCATATGCTTCAACATGTGTAGTGCACAAATGTTGAATATTTATTATACTTGTTTTTATTTATCGTATACGTAAAGTTTATTTGTGTAAACACATAAAACTCCTTCAATTGAGGTCTAGAATACAAGTCAGAGGACAAACTTTCAGCATTATCAACTTGTTTTGAAAGCTGCACATGTTATAGACAAAAGTTTAGCAGCTATTCCAGCCATTGGTATGAATTTAAAAAAAAAATTTTTTTTTTTTTTCAGAGTTCTTAATGAAACTCACTGATCTTATGTGTTTCATGTGCTAATTTAATATACAGATTTAGTTTTCTTGCAGAGTGAATAACTTTTTAGTAAAACAAAAATGTTTTTTGCGTTCTTGCTTAAAATGATCTTGAATGATCAGGGTGTGGTAGTACTACAAGAACTGATTTGAGCCAAAGTTATGTCATATCAAACTGTTTAAAAAGCCCGTGCTAACACCCAAGGCAAATTATTATTTTTGAAAATTTGTTTAACATTATTTATAATATAAGCTGCACACTCTAATTGTCTACCTTTCTGGCAAAAATAGTGATTGCGATAAAGGTAAGTAGCACCAGAGATGTCATCCCTGAAAAACAGCGACACAGCCAGAAATGCTGTATTGAGAAAACAAGAAAGAAACATTTCACGACATGTTCATGGGGATCATGTCAAAGGCAACCAAGGATAATACAGGAGTCCAATCAAGCAAGAACAAATGCTCTACACCAAGCTAGAGCAAAAGAATGTGAAAATATATTGGCAAATTTTCTGCTCCAAAAAGCAGGGTATCTCTTTAAACGTGCCCTGACACACTTTCTGAACTTAGTTAGAAAATGTTGCCAACCTCTAGAAGAGGCTCCTTGGAAGATGTAATTAGGGGTTCTGTAATTTGTCAATCTATCCATCCATTCATCCCTCTCTCTGTCCATTTTGCACGAACCTTCGAGTGTCATTCCCCTTCAGTTCCATATTCTCATGGTGCCTTTTCGTAATCTTTTTAGGGGCACATTTGTGATGGAATATGTGGGAGAAGTGCTGACACCAGAGGACTTCCGCAAGCGGGTCAAGCAGTACGCCCGGGACAACAACCAACATTACTACTTCATGGCACTGCGCTCGGATGAGATCATCGATGCGACTCAGAAGGGCAACGTGTCGCGCTTCATCAACCACTCGTGCGACCCTAACTGTGAGACACAAAAGGTGCGATGCATTTTGCTTTGCATGTCCAGTCTTCCTGCCCCCTACATAGTAAAAAGCAATGCAAAAATAATGGCAGCACAAGATGAGAAGTACACAGGACAGGTGTTGACCTGTGTACTTCACTGTCTTGTGTTGCCATTATTTTTGTGCTTTTCTATGAGGATCAGCCAGCTCATTCAGTTTTACACCCTGACCTTAGTTCATCTTTCGTGATTTTTTTTTTCTCGTCAGACAGTTGTTAACGCCAAAAGCTTAGTCACCAAAATATCAGGCATTTCAGTAAACTGTCATTCTCAAAATCAGTGCAGACAGCTCTTCTTCTTTTTAAACATATTTGCACTGTATTTCCATGGGTAGACAGCACAAATTGTAATCACTGATTGACTCGTTATAGTTACCAAATAGCCACTAATTAGAAATTGTTTTAAAACACTTTATGCAATACACAATTAAAGGCAGTTGGTGCTGTGTTTGTTTACTTTGTTAGAGTTCTGTTGAAATCAGTTATGGTCTACAGGTAAGGAGTTCTCCAACTCGGGTTGAAAAGCTGTGGCATTTCACGTATCATTTTTCCACAGTCTTTCTCATGCACCACAGGTCAAGGCTACGTGAATGCTAGTGTATTTTATGGCTAGTGTTGATGATGAATACAGGGAAACTGGTGTTAGCTTCAACTTGTCAGTAACTACAGCTGACGACCAGTAATTCGGACTCCACAGGGAGCGTAAATAAATCTGAAGTAATCAATGTCCGAAAAAACAAATGTATAAAAAAAAGCACTTTATTTATGTTTTAAGGCCCCTGTGCAAGGAACAAGTGGTTGATGCGTTGCTTGACGCACTTTCCTTACGTGCAACCAAGTCTGCCTGTATTTCTGGCAGTTTTGAGTTTCGCTGTACGCCGATGCAAGGACCTCAAAGGCTTGAGTCGGATCCGCATGTGGAAGGCTCCGGAGCACATGGCACATCATCATTGGAGAAGGCGGAAGTTCAGCCTCATCACCTCATAGTCGGGCTCATTCAGACAGCGAGGGCACCGTTTGTGCCGTTTGACACTACATATCTATAACTTCACAAGAAGGGCTTCTTGAAGCCAGCAGAGCGCTGTCTGGAATGCCAACTAAATAAGCAAGCACAACATAGCAGAACACTATCCGCAAGGTAAACTCAACAAACAGAATGGCGATAGCGGGCCATGCGTGGGGGTGCCAGAAAAGGATATGATGTGGATGCGAACTCACAATTCAGGCAAATCCTCCAAGATGGGCAGTTGCAGTTAAATTCTCAGAGGCGTAGAGCGGCGACCAAGGTAAGGCTTCGGGAATTATCATCTAATGTGTAATCTCTGAGGCCATACGTGATGTCTTGTCAGGGTTGCCAGAGGAAATAATGGCGGTAGAGTTAGCGCATGCTACAGCCACAAACTGAGTCTGGATAATCGAATGTAGAGCTGGTGGCCGTCTGAAATATCGGTCCTCTTTAAATATTAGGTCTATGGGGCCATTGTCCGTGCCATGAAGTTGTCCCAGTTACCAAGCATGTCCGGATTATCGGTGTCTGATTTATCAGTTGGAGACTGTATGTGAAATGTTTGGTAAAGTGCCGCTTGTGCTTGACATGTAGGAGAAAAAACTATACCAGGTGATTACTGCTGGTAGACAATGCACTGCTTTTCTATCTCTGTTAATAACTGTCGTAGTCATACATGAATAAGCAGCACAAACAACTTCGAAATGTGTTGTTATATTGCAAAATATGTTTGCTATCAATAAGAGCAATAGGTGCGTCCTTAGTGTTTATGCTAAGAAATGTGCAGGATATTTGAGGGTCTCTATTACTTCATAGTGACGTATTGTTACCTTAGATGCTGGGAAAAGCCCTATAGTGCCCAAAACAACTGCAATTTTTTCGTTGTAAGAAAGATCGTATGACTTTTCATTGGCATGGTAATATCACATACTCTCCTCTTAAGTTTTGTACTGTACTTCTCGTGCCACTCAAGTGAAGCAAGTGGAAAAGTCATACAACCTCAATATGTGTTTCAGCTTAATCTTCACATTTGTACGTAATAGCTTTAGTTCTTTCTTCTTTTCCTAAATCAGCTTTTGTGCGTGTTGCATAGGTGAATGAAAGCCAGATTCACCGAATCATCTTGCAAACTTGGGCAAGATTAGAGGGAGTGAATGCCTATTTCACCATACATTGAAAATCAACGACAACAAGAATGCAGCCATTAGAACAGTTCGCACTGTAGCTGGAGCCAAAGCTGCCGCCATGTTTAACAACCCTATATTTTAGTGTGCGTAAACATTATGTGCAATAAACTCTCCAAATAATGTACATTAACATTATATGCGCAAACAAAAAAACCCAATAGCGTACGGAGCATATGCAGAGATGACAACTCTATTTCTATACATAAGTAAAGTGCTTAGGTTAACTTGTGAACTGTTCTAAAACTGTCTGTTGACAGCTCTTTACGTAGCCTTGAAGCGTTCGGTGGGAACAGATCTCGTGGTTGAAAGCAAATGTTACACAGGGGGCAGCTCTGTACCATTAACTTTCACAAGCATATAAAGCTTGTATCAAGGTTGCATTATGACTTTTAGAGTACCTTACAGAAAAGAATCATAGAAAATGCATTTGTTAAGAGGCCCTGAAACTCTTTTTCAATATTCTAAGAAAACGATCTACCGAAGAGGCTGCTGTGAAAATGTGGGCCGAATACAGTATTCACCCGCATAATGAGCACACTTTTTTCACACTGTACCGAAGCAAAGTTGGGGAATGCATTCGTTATGCGGGGTAAATTTCATGGAGACATTTTCGAAACGGCAAAAATTGAAAAGCAAGACGGTAATGATTTGGAACGGGCATAAAGTAACTTAACTTTGCAGTAAAAATACATGTTTGCCATTCGCAAAACGAAATTTCACTCCGCATCGGAACCACCAGACCTGCCGTTCAGGTCACTGGCCGCTTCATCCACAACATGGTTCCACCATAGAATAAAGAACCAACGCATGAGCCGTGTGAAGTCAGCACGGCCTAGGCCAATTGCGCCTGGAGAAACTGAACACACGCTCAGAACAGCGATTTAAGCGTGGGCGTTCTGTGCTTTCTGTGGCCGCCCTGGCTGACGTGGTAGCGGACCTTGCGTGTCTCCGATGGGGCCAAGCCTGTCCTCGCAGCCATTTCCAGAGCCGTCTGCCATTATCAAAAGCATCACGTTGAAGCGTGCAATTGTTTTTTCTAAGCACGCTGTGTGCATCTCTTTCCTCTACCGTCCGGCTCATCGGCATGTCAAAGTTTATTGGTGCCTGATCAGCGTTTCCGTTTTGCGAGCAGGTAAGCTCTGTCCCACAGCAGGCATATAACTCGACGTAAGGCCCATCACACACATCGAAACCCAAGGCAGGCAAAAAAGCCAGCCACAGACACACGAATTCAACAATACGCCTGACTATGACCACTGTGCTGAAGTGCCAGCCACGCCTACTTCACTTTGACTCCTCCTAGCGTTGCTCTCGGCCGCGCATCACGTGTGCGCTCCCTCCTATTATGTCGGCGTAAATTACGTAAACTGCGTGTGTTGCAGAGAGCCAGTTGCATTTTTTTCTCTTTCGAATCTTGAGGTGCCTTTGCGCTGTCACTGGCGTAAATGATGCGTTAAGCATTAAGTGTGCTTGCTCCAAACACATATGCGAGAGTCAAAGATTGTAGTCGCTCCGAAAAACTACAGCACGGCCGTTCCACCGTGGGACTGCACAGTAGATAGCTGGAGGAGCGTTCATTACGGGAGAAAAAAATATATATATATTTCTCGCGACTAATTTGAGTATGCGTTGATTGCATGAGCGTGTTCACCATGCAAGCAAATATATTACAGCACTGCATGCAGCAGGGAATTTACAACCTACAGTCAAACACAGAAAAACTACCGTATTTACACGATTGTAAGTCGACCCCTTTTTTTAAATTTGAAAGTCTGAAGTTGGGGGGTCGACTTACAATCGAAACCGAAACATGGCCCCGCCAAAAAAAAAGCGATACCAACGGGAGCTACAACGTAGTTAGAATTTTATGTTTGCTCTCTGGCCCTACCCGTATCTTTTCGCTATCCCGCGTGTTTGTTCGCTTTTCAGAAGGGTTTTTCAACATTTTTGAGAGTTTTACAGTACCACATGCAACACTCATGGGGAGGGGGTGTCGATAGTTGATGGAAGCGCCGCTGTTCCCATTTGCGGCGGCACCCTCAGAACGGCGGCGCTTGCGGGGAGTATCGGTAGTTAATGGAAGAGCAGACACCGCTCGCTGGTTTCTCTTTCTCTGTGTGAAGGCATTGGTATTGACATGGTATTGGTTTGACGCGTTCTACTTGACTGCCGGCTACGTGCTACTTCTATGCTTCCCCAGTCATCATGAGTGCTCCAACCCGCCGTGGTTGCTCAGTGGCTATGGTGTTGGGCTGCTGAGCACGAGGTCGCGGGATCGAATCCCGGCCACGGCGGCCGCATTTCGATGGGGGCGAAATGCGAAAACACCCGTGTGCTTAGATTTAGGTGCACGTTAAAGAACCCCAGGTGGTCGAAATTTCCGCAGTCCTCCACTACGGCGTGCCTCATAATCAGAAAGTGGTTTTGGCACGTAAAACCCCAAATATTATTATTATGAGTGCTCCAGGCCCACTAATCGTTGGGCACTCGTTCACAGCAGCGTTCAAGAGGGCTGCCATCCTTTACGCCGAAGAAACAAATCACTGCACAGCGGGCCGCAATTTCGATGTTTCTGAACGGGTGGTGCGAGAGTGGCGACTGCAGCGAAGCGAAATTTTCACCTGAGATGACAAGTGAGAAATTTCCGACGTGCCAAAGTCTGGGCGCTTTCCGGAGCTGTAGGCTAAGCTTGCGGCGTACGTCGCTGAAATGCGTGATCGGTCCCTGCCAGTGAAGTGCGGAGTGGTCATGAAACAAGCCCGGACCTTTGCCTTAATTTTAAGGTTCTGCTCCACCATGAGTACAACGAGTGGCTGGCGGCAGAAGACTGCGAAATTACGCCAACCGGACCTGTCAAAAGAGCCTCCCTGACGGCTGCGTGTGGTAGAGTGCATTTGGCGTGGGCGGCTGTTCTGCAAGATGTCCTGGTGCGGTAGTTTGCCAAATTTGAAATTTCGCTGGACCACGACGCGCTGTGGCACCGCAGCAACGATGACGATGGCAGCACTAGTGAAGACGAGTAGTCCAGTGGCCATGTCAGCTACTAATAAATTTTCGTTATTGAATGCGCCCTCGGGTACGCTCTCTTATTATTTTTTTTCCGGTCACGCGATATGGGGGGCTCGACTTACATTCGAGTCGACTTACAATCGTGTAAATACGGTAGCTTGCTTTCTCTTCCACAAGGTCACGCTGTGCCATCGAAAGCAGCTGACCCACCAACTCTACTGGCTGATTTCGTGATCATAAAAGCACTCTCAGTAATGCATATTTGCTATGTTTGAGTTAAATAACTGAAATATATATATCTCTGCATTCTCAAAAAAACAGAAAAGTCATTTAACCTTTGTACTGCACGTGGCTTCTAAGGTGGCAGCAGTGTGCTGTGTAGCACAGTCTACTGTGGCCACTAGCCGTGAGGAGCCTTTTCCCCACTGCAATACTCAACACTTTTGGCTGGGGCTTTACTCTTTGTTTCTCCACTGTGTAGCTTGAAGCGAGCTAGCAGAGTCGAAATGAGAAAGAAAGCAGGGTATCTGTGCGATAGCTCCACTTACAGTTGAAGTGTTCGAAAGATTTTTGCAGCGTGAGATTTGAGAGACATCCTCCTTTTTTAGTGAGGCCATTCTATGATTGGCTAGAAAAGTGTTTCAGGGCCCCTTTAAATATATATTAGCCCTCTGCTGACCTTTTTTTTTTTTTTCCTCTCCTTCGTTGTCCAAAGAAGTTTTCTCTGGAGCATGCAAAAGGTATTTAAGAAACCTAACAGGGGATGCTGTTCATAATATGTGGCTTGCAGTGGACAGTGAACGGGGAACTCAGGATTGGCTTCTTCACAAGACGGCCACTGAGAGCTGGTGAAGAGCTGACCTTCGACTACCAGTTCCAGAGATATGGGTGTGTTCTGTCTTCTGATCATTTTTCTTTTATTAGACTCCACCACGCTTTCTTTTTTTTCAATTGAGACCTGTCGGCTGTTAGTGTTTAATTAGGTAGTATATGACTTCTAGCAGGTACTGCAAGGTTTGTGCTGCCTAAGCAAATAGGTGAATTTAGTAGCCATACCATTTATTGCATAATTTCTTGGCCCCGTGGTAGTTTCTTCTTCATGGTGGAGAGGGATAGCTTATGCTGAAAACGTAATGCCATGCTTTCTTGGTGTTTGTCATTGGCTTAATGCTTAAGGGAACTAAGTTAGTGACACTAGGCTGCTCTGGCAAAAAAAGTAAGCATCTGGCTTTTTGTACATTGTTGATGTGCTTAAGGTGCAAGAACCAAATTTTGAAATGGTCTCTTCTGACATATTTTCACGTCCGTACCACTCAATATCTAGCACATTGGTGCCAGACTGCAGCAAAGGGCATTCCCTGCTGCCCGTGGCACCAGTGGACTAAACAATGGTGCAATGTCAAAATTATGTAAAATGCCAGTAATGATGACTGTGGTGTTTTGCAGCTGAGCGTGAAGCTTTAATTTTAATTCCTGACTGTGGTAGCCATATTCTGATGGTGGAAAAATGCAAGAAAGCTAGGTACACCCATGAGTAGGTGATATGAGAAGGAACACAAAACTTGTTTTCAAGTAACAATTGCTTAAATTAGGCATAGATGTCGAGTTATAGTGAACTTTTCAGCGTAAACTTCAGTGTATCATTACATATTAGTTGTTCAAGCATTTAGAATTAGCTGTGTTTAACCACACTGCAGATAATATTGCGCAGTGTAATCCAAACTCAACCTCTGATCACCTTCTTTTGGGCTATGAGGGATGCCAGCTTTGGGACATAAGCACCATCACATAATTCAAATATGGTCAAAAGGGAAGCTGTGCAGATTTCTTTGACACATCTGCTTCGACTTGCTTATGATGTTGGTGCATACTTTAAGACATCCCCAAAAGGAGCCATTCCAGATTATGGCTTCCTTTTGTGATATGTCATTTGGATGAACCATGGTGGATCGCAGAAGCTGGTGTGCTTACGTGAGCATTGTCCATGCTTGTCAACCCAATTCAGCAAAGAGGCGCAGCGCTGCCACTGTGAATCTAGCAACTGCCGGGGCTACATTGGGGAAGACACGAAGATGACGCTCAAGTCTGGCCGCAGCCAGCTTCAGAAACGAACCAGCAGCAGCACCAGCAGCAGCGCCAGCAGTAGTAGCAGCAGCAGTGCTTCGTCCAAGAGAGTCGAGGAGCGCAAGCGAGACACGGTGGAGGACTTGGCGGTGAGTCAGTGGCAGAGTCCTGCTTTTCTCTTCCATGCTGTCAAAACAGCTGCTTGGTGGCTTCCGAGATCCTTATGCTGGCTGCTTTCCTTTGGCTTGCTTTGAAGCTGGACATTGAAGTGGCTCATCATGCGCAAGCCTTTTTTATGCCCAGTATTCCCATGGGTCATTTTTCACAAGCAGAGACACGTCAACAAAAATTTTGGGCTGTTAAATATATTATGTATAGAGAGACCTCACTGACCTTGATGCATTTGGCATTGCGCAAGGGATCAATTTGGCATAATTGCATGCAAGTCAGAAAGTTAAACCTCGATATAGTGAAGTCAGTAAAATCGGCAATTTGCTATATGCAAATAAGTACAGTCGCCAATCCATTTTTCTTGCACGGAGAGGGGCTGCAGAAATTTCCAAATTATCAGGCAATCGAAAAAAAAAAAGCAAATTTGAATGAGAAAACAATTCATTTTGATAAATTTGGGAGTCGGCGACGAATAATACGGTTTCATGCCATGTACATCGACAATATCTTCACATTGGCGGTACGAATTAAGCGAAGCCAGCCAACACTTTCCCGCACACTCCGCCCCAGCGACTTGTAGTGTTGCCCGCACTGGCATGATGCTATCAGAAAAAGCGCTGCCAGCTGGGAGCGATTGCTTCGTCTGCCTCTCGCTCCAACGGGTGGTCTAAGCTCGAGATTACACAACCTACAATACTAAACACGCGAGTAGACAGCTTACATGGTGCCACGCGATCTTGGCACACGCAGCAGCGGCGCATGCAGCCATGCACAGCCATGGCTGACATGTGTGCCAGTAATCAAGACACGTGCAACCTCTCTCTCCCTCTGCCCCACTCCAGCCGCCCCGCGGTCTCGCTCGTGCTTGAGCGCGTTACCCCGAGCTTGTTCCCCTCCCCCTCTTTCTCCTTGCTCGCACGGCACGGCATCACTCGTGAAGTTACCATCTTTCTTGTCTCACGCTCGCACACTTTCACTTGCAGCTAAAGCATATAGTGCGTGGGGCACAGTAGGATCTTGTTGAACTTGCACGTTATGCAGAAGCGATGCTGCTCCACGTCGGCGATGGTCGCGCAGAACGCGATTTGAGAGGTGTGCTTGCAAGCAGCCGCTTGGAATTCATTCATTTGACTATCTGCGCCCCCGGAAGTTTCCATTTATTGTCCCAGCATGTCTTTGCAGCGGCAGTGAAATTTCCTTATATTGAGGTTCTAAATGCGTGGTTTTCTATGAAAAGGTTATGAAAAGTTAAATACTTTGTTATATTGAGAATTTCAGTATATCAACATTCATTATAACGACGTTTAACGATATACTGTTAACAGCCCGTTGTTTTTGAGGCTAAAATGGAAGCTAAACAAGAGTACATCTGGCTGATAAATTCTGTTGTACAAATGCCTCCTTGTGTATTTGCATAAACTTTGTTGTGCAAAGGAGCTAATGTGGAATAAAAAATGAGAGATCCATGCACATGTGTCAGTTTATGTGAGCCTAAGCGTTTGTGAAGCAGTTCTCTCACATGTGTAAATTATTGTGCGTATGTGCTACATGATGTGACGCACTGTGCGCCAATTGTCTTGAAAAGCTGCTTGGTGCTTGCATGGGAGAAGTGTGCGTGTATTTATGACCTAATGTTTAGAGCATTGGGCTGTGAGGCTGGGAGATTGAGGTTTGATCTCACCATTTACACATAATTCTTTTATTTTCTGTCTTTGAGCTGTTTGGCAAAACAGCAGCAGCCACAGTCACCTAAGTCTAGGAGGGTTTGCTGAGAAACCTTTGCTTTAATGCAGTTGACTTCTGTTAATTCGACCCTGATGCCGATGAAAGTAATCGAATTATGCAGTGCGGAAATATGCCAAAACATAGCACTGATTCACTTGGCAGTATTTGCCCAGTTTTAACACTCCCTCAAAACAAATGTGTGGCCACTTTTTATGTTTACAATGTTGAAAACTAACATGGAAATGTTAGTAAAGCTCCTAAACAAAGCAGAAATCTAATGTGCACCCGGTTTTTTTAGCAAGGAAAATGGGCAAGGGTCTTATGTGTAGTACAATGGCAACTGGTTCCCTAAAGTCAGCTTTGCCGCAGTGCAGCTGCTATGCAAAAAGCATAGAAACGCCACAAAGTTATATTTTGATGCCGTATGCGATTGCACCTTGTGGGCAATTTCTGGGCCAATTTTTTTGAAAAACAAAAGGAACACGCTGAAAGCAGGTCAATACAGGAATTGGACATTGTGAGCTCTAGTTATTGTTTTAAAATCGTCCTTGGGCAGGCCACAAATAGCTGATTTCTACGAGAGACCTTTTTAATAGGTATTCAATGCGTTCACTGTTCCACTTTTTATGTTTACAAAGTTGAAAACTAACGTGGAAATGTTACTAAAGCTTCTAAACAAAGTAGAAATCTAATGTGCACCCAGTTTTTTAGCTAGGAAAATGGGCAAGTGTCCTATATGTTGCACAATGACAACTGGTGCCCTAAAGTCAGCCTTGCCGCAATGCAGCTGCTATGCGTAAAGCATACAAACGCCACAAAGGTATATTTTGATGCCGTATACGATTTCACCTTGCGGGCAATTTCTGGCCCAATTTTTTTGAAAAACAAACAAAAGAAGCATGCTGAAAGCAGGTAAATACAGGAATTGGACATTGTGAGCTCTGGTAATTGCTCTAAAATCGTCCTTGGGCAGGCCACAAATGGCTGTTTTCTACGAGAGACCTTTCTTTTTTTTTAATGTGTATTCAATGTGTTCACTGTCCCCCAAGCTCTGCCTAGACAGACACTGCTACTAAAGGATTCATTATTGGCTCCACGTAGGGTTCAGGCGCATGCAAGCTGATTGGTCAAGTTCTAATTATCCGGCTAAAGCCAGTTTTGGGACTGAACTAACTAAAGTTTGGACTTGTAGAAGTGTGTGGGTGCCGCCTGGAACCTTAGGTCGAGATAAAATTAATCAAAAAGTCAAATTTACGGAAGTCTGCTACATTGCATCTTTTTCAAAAAATATTTGTTTTAGAATTATGCACAGTTGCTTCCATATGCGAGAAAGGTGAAAACAAAATTTGGCAATAATGCATCTGAATGTAGTCATGGCAGCACCAGGATTTACAGAAATGTGATCTCTGAGCAGCTGTCATTTGATGAATGAGCTGCAGCCATTAAATCTTAGTCATTGACTGAGAAGCTCGCTTTGTAGTGGATGCAGGCCCATGTCACACAAAAATTTATTGCCGTTTGTGTAGCTAATGACATTCAGTGCATCAAGTACCATTAGGTTCGGCAGACTGCTTCACTGCAAAGACAGAGCTGTTACTAGCTTTTAACGCATTCATTTCTCAAAGATTTTGGAATGCATTCCCTGAATTCATTTGATTGCAGATGCCATTTTCAATGAGTGGCGTTGAATATTCCTGCTGAGCAGTCATAACAGCAATAAATGGGAACATAATGTGATACAAATAAAATTACATCATCCCATGTTGCAATGGTATTACTCCAGTTTCATAAACTGACAAAGAAAGTTATTATTATTAATGTCCCTGGATGGTATTCGGCTGGGCTTTTATCTTGTTAGATGGGATATGAGTTGGTTATGACATTCATTGTCGCATGCTTCAGAATTTGTAAGGTGCAACTATCTACTTGAATTTATAATACCCTGAAACACATTTGTGGAATTGGACATCTTTCAAAGAAGAAAGTTTGAATCGTGAGCCTTCAGAGTTACCAAAATGTTGAAAACAAGGGGAAATTTGGCTGCTTGATTGTGCTGTACTGTAATTAGGTGGAACAATTATCTCTTGCACAATAATCATTATATTAGATTTATATATAATATATTAATATATATTATCATTATATTAACATATTAGAATTTGAAAATTTTTGCTTATGCAGGCTATTTAAAGACGAATTATAGTTTGGAATCGGCTAAGAGAAATGTTGTTCACTCGTGTTTCCTAAGCTCAGCTTTAATAACAGAAAAACAACTTCCTGAGGGGCATCTTCCCATCATAAAAAAAAAATAGCTTGGAAAGCTAGCCTTATAGCAAATATGCAGTATTTCTAAGAAGTGCAGGAGCACTTTAACTAGCGCAGGAGCTGTCGTACGAATGCTAGAATGAAATCGGGTTTGTGATGTTGGCTTATTGATAAATGTGGTTAACGTTATATTATTAAGTTTACAAAGAGTGAACCTTACAGGCGTTAGTCTTTTCCTGCATAAAAATAAACGAAATATGCTACGTACGATGAAATTGTCAATGTCGCGCATCTCATCAGCACTGCACTTTGGCGCAGCATTCAAAACTGAAAGAGCTTTGACTTCTTCAAACAATGTGTTACTGGCCATTTAACCATAACTGTCGGCTCTTATCCATAATTTCAAATTCTGTAGCTATGTACCATGCATTCATATCTGAAGTAGCATTATAGGCCATGCTGCTTGTTTTTGGTGCCTGGTTAAGTATTTTTCTGGCCTGCCAGGGCATTTGAAGGGCGTTAATTAATAATGCCCATGAGGCTGATGTAGTGTTTCGGAATTTGTGCCTTTTTGAGAAGTCTCCGTGTTTAAAATGCATTACACATGGGAACCTTTTATGCGAGCCAATTTATTGCTCAGGTCGCGGGGTCTACCAGCACCATTTTCTTAGAGTAGGTAGTTGTATTGTGTACTCATTGCATATAAAAGCTTGCATTAGGTGTTAGCTTCTGGATTGCTAGGCAGTCGCATGATATTTCTTCCTTTTTTTTGGAAGAAAAACCCTGCAAACATTCATGAAAGCTCTAACCATTTGACAAATTTTTCTTACTCCTTTTTTTTTTTTTAACATCTTAGAAGCTCTTACATCCGGGCAATTTGACCATTTACCTGTTGTGTGACTGTATTACTCTGTGTGATGCATAAGATGCATTTTTTTTTTCTCATACTGAACAACTTTGTGAGGCTTTGTTTGTGGTTTATATTGGACACGTTGCTGATTTTTCTAGCGCCTTTAGAGCCCAAAACGGGGTTGTTTGCAATGACACTTCAGACTGACTTAGCCTACTAGGCATCATATGAGACAACTTTCAAACAGTGAGCAGAAATGGTAGTATAATACGGTGAGACGTGGTAACGTGCCATTTCTTCATTGAAGAAGCAGTCGGTGGCAAATCACAACAGCAGCACAGACGGTGTGTCACGTGGCATGATGTCATCAGTTCACTGCAACCCATAAGCTTCCACAGTTGGTACAAGCCAGCAAAACTTTCTGCTTTCTTGCTTCAGACTACTGGTGATGAGTGATGCATTTAAACCTTTTGATTTCAAGGACAAGTCTCCCTCTTGGGGGTGTTTTTTCCAAAATATGCCAGTGAAGGGTCTCACTTGCCCAGAGATTTACTTTCATCTACTGAGTGGCAGTCTTTTTGTCATTTTCATGTGAATGCTGCACTGTTGAATGGCACCAGCTTCCCTGCGAACAGAGTTATTGAGGATGCGGTCGGTGGCTGCAATGACAGCTGCCGTTTTTAATGCTGGAATCGTGCTATCTTTCTTGCATTTCTTCACCTAAAGTAAATTATTAGATTATTAAGTTGTGTTCAGAGCTTCAGTTTTGTTCTGACAATTACAAAGAAGTTTTAGAGCCTCTGGTGGCTTTTCTCATGTAGACGTGGTGCAACAAAAACATTTTGCCACTGGTACCGCTGTAATTTCCTTTCCTTGCCGTGCCAGTAGTAACATGTCGCATGCAGGACCACGAAAGCACGCTTGACTTATGTGAACTGTCTCTGTGGCCTTGCCTATCTGTAACTCGGAAAGTAACTCGTAAAGTATCTGTAACATCAGAAAGTAACAATTAAACTAATGACGTTGCAATAATGAAACATGTTTACAATAAATCAGTCATTCAAAATTTCATAAAATTTTGGTGGCTTTCTAAAAAGAAAAAAAAGTTAGCATGAAAAGAATAAAGGAGATTGGCGTTCGTTATGAAGTCCTGTGATTTTATTTTGGCAACAATTTCATAAAAGTGGGGCAATAACAGAAAAACACGAAGAATTCACAAATGCTTGCAATATTTGAGCAACTGTATCCATAGCAGTGTGCAACACAACTACCGTGACTGATGTTGCTCGCAGACCTGCTATGATGGAATTTGTGTGCTTGGTCCAATATTTGGTTGCAATTCGCATATTATTTCATTTGAATGATCATGGGAGGACTGATAATTACGTTGTCTATGATTTATTTGCGTTACTGTTAGTCATGCAAATCCTTTTCCAGATAATTTCTTTCTGCTCAGAGTTCATGAAAACTGTTCTGCATGTCTTGGTAAAACTACTTGATGTTGTTATACTGTCGAACCTCATAACAGTCTCGTTCAACATGAATGTGTCTTAATTACATCCAGTATTAATTATAAGCATGCTTGCTGATATAAGGGGCGGTATTGATTCAGCGTATGTTAAAGAAGTGCAAGCATGATGTCGCTGACAGGGCAGCAGAGAGCCTCCTGTAGATTTTGATGGCTTATTGGCGGCTTGCCATGGTAATATGTGGCACAGGAACAATGGTAAATTATAAGAGAAGTGCAGGCTTTGCACTGCCATCGCTACGCAGCCATGTGCTTATGTGGGGTCAGCATGTTGTCTTACTGACTGCGAGCAAGCCGGACTGAGCCCTTCGCTAAAATATGCACGCACATCTAGAATGTCCCGTTTCAAGCTTCTCTTGCTGAGTTTGACATTTATGATATCAGAATCACTGAGAACTGAGGGAGCACAAATATTCTCTTTGTAATATCCAATATTGTCTTGGATCTTGCATTTTAGGTTTTGTTGTAGCAGTAAAACACTCACTGTAGTAAAGCCCGGCCAACCAAATTTCTTAATATAAGTGTCAGCGTTCTTTACTTGAGGTTAACTCTAGTGCTTTTTTCCCTCACTTGGTGGTTACAACTTTCTTTCAGCCTTTCTTTAGCTTTGCCTTGTGTCCAGTCTTGTCCATCCATTTCAATAATGCTTATTACTTTCTGTAGCATGTTGGAAGTACCTGCTGGTTCTTGGGCAAGATAATATAGTGCAACATAAGAACAATAATGCGCACTCTAATGGCTTGATGGGCTCATCGCTGTGTCATGTGGATTCACACACACACCACATTTCTTCTCGGTCATCCGCTGCTTTCAAACACCGAGATAATTATAGGGCCCATTTATTCAATGTTGAACTCATTAACCACCAAAGAAATAGAAAATGTTGACGACCTCAGCAGCTAGTTTTAACAGCCTTCAATGCAAGGTGCACACATCACAGTCGTGCCATTTTCACTCACCTCTTCAAGTAGCAGACTGTAGTAAGCAATGGCTACAAGTAGTTTGGTAAAGGCTTTGAACGTGACTAGCTGAGAGACTAACTGAGATAGCAGAAGCCATGTCCCGAGGGCCCGCCCTAACTCGGCGCTTCTCTTGCAGCCTCCGGCTGTCTGGCCAATAAACTGCCCGGGCCATCACGAACGGATATGTGACCGCTTGAGCTTCGCTATTGGCACGCTCGGCCGAGGTAAATAGAATACTCGCTCCATTACCTTCCACCTCTTGAGCCACTACATATATGCCACCACCCACACAATGTGGAAGTAAATTATACTTCTCCCTCCAACATAGCTGCAATGGCACCGGCTGACATGAAGCAACTTGGATGGATGCATGACAGAAACTCCACGTCCTTGGCACGCTTGCGCGATACCTTCCAGGCTGTCCTCTACGGCACAACGCAAACATTTACACAACACCTGAAATGTCGCCAGGAGACCGGCCGACCTGTCACTTTCCAACATGCTCTCAAACGCCATATGGTTTACTGTATGCTATATGTGACCACTTTTAAAAGCAGCATGGCATTGTTGCATTACGGTTGCAACCATTCCTCGTGGTTTTGATTGATGGGCATATTTGAAAGCACATTCATTGGCCTGACCATTTTGCAGCATGTCGCTAAGTGTTTCTTTTTTTTCTCCGCACACATTTCGTCAACTGTGTGAATAAAAGATTTGAGGTCTTCCCTTTAGGGCTTGTATAGTGATAGTACTATATACATACAGTGCAGTCCGCTTGTAATGTTCAAGAACAGGAAAGTGAGTCAGCATAGCTGATTACCACGCACAAACTGACCTTAAAGTCCACCACACAGGATGAACGGGGAAAATTTTTATCAGGTACTAAAGTATCAGGAAGCTTCGAAGAAAACTCTGACAGGTTTCTCAGAAAGCAAGCTTTGCAGTAGAAAAATTTGTCTGCCTAATGTTAGAATCTGAGATCAGTGTTTCACAACAGTTACTGTACCATTCGAGGTAAGCAGCAGATTAGCAGATGGCAGTGCGAGGCGAAATGAATCAACATATTGAAGCATAAGAACAATAAGCCAGTTAATCAGACTGCTAACGTGAATTTAGAGTTGGGGGCGGAAAGGAAGCAGGTAATGTGCGGTGAAGTAACTGTCTCTTTGCCGGTGCACCTCAACCGCAGTTCACTGGGGAAGGGGAGGTAGAAGGGATGCGGGATAGTGTGGTTCTTAACAGGGTGTGCTGACCTAGGGGAGAAAGACGAGGGCAATGCGGAGGAAAAGGAGTATATGCGGAGCGAGGGAAGAAACAAAAAGCGGCAGGGGACAGCAGGGCTTGTCCAGGCAATGGTGAAGCCTTTTGCTCCAGTGGCTTGTCAGTGGCACGTAGTTCGCACTGAATCTTCAGTTTGTGTTCGGAAAGTACAGCAGTCTCATTGATATGAATCTCCCGAGACAGCACAAGAATTTGTATCGGCTTAAATTTACATCCACCAAAAATGTTAAAAAATCAGCAAATTAAGGGTGGACACAGCAATGAAACGGGCTACTTGCTAAAAATTTCAAATTTTTAATTTCCTGCTATCCTGAGACCTTCCTTTATCTCATGGCGAAATATTTGGAAGAAATACACTGCAGAATTTGAAAAAAATTGTGTTACTTTTTTAGTGTGTTGTCTTCAAGTCGAGAAGAAAATTGGATTTTGAGAGGTGCTATTGCACCACTGACCTACAGTTGCAGCTTTCCGTTGACAGGGCACTGCCATCTTTGTATGGCCATAAGCACGAGAAATGAGGAATTTAGATAGCCACAGCGTTGTATTTCTCCATGCAGAAATAAACAACAAAAGCGACCGTGAAAAGAGGCAAATAGCATCGCAATTTGTTACAACAATCGTATAGTGCACAAAAAGTGCTCCTATAGGCTAACTGGTGCTCCTGTTTCGCACACATGTTGTCAGTGGCAAGCTGCGCACTTCGGGTGTTTCGACACTGATGTTTCAAGATCTGCATGGTTATCTCAATTTGTTTTCATTGCTTCTGCCTGAAGGTGATAAGGACATGATTTGCACAAATCAAGCGAATCTATTTCCAGTGCAGCAACTTCGAGTTGTGTGATCTGAGGGTTGCAAAATTAGAAGAAAAGTTTCAAATTATCATCGGGCGTCATAGATGACTTCAAGCGTGGAATATGGAGATAAGGCTACCCATGGATGGGAATGCTGCCTATCTTGCTGATAGACTGGGTCATGTAGGATTTGCGGCTCCTGATAACGTTGCAAGGTGTTTGAAAACGCCTGCCAGGTCGCATGATACTGCGCAAGGCAAAGATTTTTTTTTTTTCTTCCATCTTTATTTTGAGGGGGGTGGAGATCCCACACATGCCTGTGAAGTCAAGGCAGAGTGACATAGGTTGCCTGGCATCAGTAATGGGGCCAGTGCACGGGTGCATCCTCTATGCCAGCCTGACAATCCAGCCAGCAGAGTTTTAGTTTGTCCGACATTCCAGTAAATGCAGGCGGACAGGCCGTTTCACTGGATGGGTGGAAGCATAAATGTGAGTGGTTGCTTTGGTGCAGCTACCTGATTGTGCAGAGCTCAACCAAACAAAGAGCTAATGTTGCAGTAAGCAAGTGTGATATTGTTCGCTGCTGGTCTGCAGCGTGTGTCGTGATTCGCCGCTGCCAAAAATATACACCTGCAGCAGAGTGGAATACACTTGGTTGATGCAATACTAGCTCTGTGTTTGTCCTGTTCAGCTATGTACCCCGAGGTGACACCACCTGACAAGCCACTACATTTATGCCTATCCAGTTAAACGCCCAGGTGTGCCGAGTTTCGTGTGGCTGCTCGATTGTGTGTCACAACGCGAAAAGCAGTGCTTAACATTCTAAATTAAGCACATTGTGCGCTAATGGACTAGGGCCGGAACTTCTGGAAAATTTGCATCTTCCCAAAATTCATACCAGATGTGATTGCATCATCGAGATTCTACTGAAAAGTATTCGCTTAATTTGAGTTCGTTATGCTCGGGTTCGACAATATTGTTATATATATATCCTGTTCAAGTCATATCCGCGTATTCATACCTTCCATTTGAAATAATTGCAAAACATGTATAAGCACTGTAGCATCAAACAGACTTCTCAATGTCGATTTTGTCGTTTGAATCTACGCACTTTTCTGGGATGTAGTCATCTTGTTTATTCAAGTCAGAATGTTTTGCATTTCAATATCTTATGTTTTGGTTTGAAGCTGGCTGATTTCTGCAGTGAAAGCTTATCTCTCTTGCGAAAGGCGAAATGCGAAAATACCCTTGTACCTAAATTTAGGTGCACATTAAAGAGCCCCAGGTGGTCGAAATTATTCCGGAGTCCCCCACTATGGTGTGCCTCATAACCAAATTGTGGTTTTGGCATATAAAACCCCATAATTCTTTTGTTTCCACAGTGAAAGCTTGTGAATTGGGAAAATTTGGTAATTTAGTCGCACCATCCATTACCATCAAATGTGCACATTATTGTTTGGCATCAAAACCTTAATTCTTAGATATTTGGCAATGCACTGAATAATTCATACAAGTCCTAGAGCGCTACAAATGTGGCAAGGGTGGCGAGGCCCAGTCAGGCACGTTCTGTGCCTTTTGTCGCGTCCACCAAGGCATTTCTGTAAGGAATGTCTTGAATAAATGAACAAAGATAGAAAGAAAGAAAGAAATGTGCAATTAACATAAAACCAAACTATTGCAACACATTGGCAAACTGCATACTTGGAGTGAAGTGGCAGGAAATCATTGCACGCACAGTTAAACCTCGATATAACAAGCTTCAGTATAATGAAATTCTCGCTATAACAAAGTATTTAACTTTTCATAAACCCTTGTCCATAGAACACCCCGTATTCAGAACGTTAATATAGTAAAGTGCGTTTCTATGCCATTTCAATATACCGAAATTTTGCTGCCACCGCAAAGGAATGCCGAGACAATAAATGGAAATTTCTGTGGACGCAGATGGTCAAATTATTTAATTACAAGCGGCTGTTTGCAAACGCATCTCTCAAATCGCGCACCACACGACAAGAGCGACCGCCGAAGTTGAGCCCAATCCTCATCGTATTGACCCATTTCGTGGCGATCCCGTGGGCGCTGCCATGTTTGATCACGTGGTGACGCGTCCATTGCTTGCCTCAACTGCCTCCATTGATTTAGTGTTTACAATGGGTGTGTGTGACGTCGGTGTGGTTTAGGAAACCTCTGTTTTAGGAGACATTGTAGACGGTGATTGGGTGGACGACACGAAGCTTTGATCACAGCATGAGAGAACATGCAAAAGCGCTTTCAGAGCAGCGTATGTAGTGTTTGTTCTAAAAGTGGGGCTAAATATGTATTCAAAGCTATCCAAACATTCCGCTCATAAATTGAGTCAAAACTTGTTTTTCTCTTTGTACTTTTTTGGGAAATATTTTGAAGAAGCAGCTTGTCACGTTTCTGACTCGTAAAGTGCCTTGTTGAGGTCGCTATCTGATTATTTTCTGCCTAATCGCTCGCGGATGGGCTCACTAAAGATAGATTTTTTCTTGCTGCGCACAAGGCTTGAAACATCGCTATTTTGTACATTTTAGTACCTTGTAGCAAAGATGTATTATTGCTAGTAACTTGCTTACTCTTGTGGACCGTCACGAAACATTCAGCTTCGACCATTCGTGCACTATCAGTATAGTCCGTGATTTATCGTGCATATATAGTGCGCACATATTCAAATGTGCTCCTATTCACTTATTCTGTAGAACGGGCGTAAGTTTCCGTGCCAGTTGGGGTAGATGTGTGTAAATACTGTGTGCGAAACTTGTTATGACAGGAAGTGGCGCTACTCCTTTTGCCATTGTTTAGCGTGCAGTACTAACTCTTGCCGACGTTCCGGGGCTGAAGCCCTTTTTTCTTTAAGGTTAGCAATACAATGCTGGCACGTGAGTAAGTTTCTGTATCAACGAAAGCCATACATCTCAAAGTGCCGGTAACATGTAAGGACGGTTGTAGCAGCGGTCCACAAACTTGACCACACAGATTCATTCCATTCCTTAATGCCGGTCACTGTTTTTGCAGCCAATGTCTTCTGCACACGTCTTCAATCCACATGATTCGATTTAGCATGATTGGAGCACATTGTGTCAGCGTAAACTCAGTTGCATTTCTGACAGCTGATAGCACAGAAGCAACATAGAAGCATTAATGGTTTCGTATTCGTGCGCTGCCACTGAGGCGAAGTGCGGTACGATGCCAGAAGCCCCATCTCGTTTCTCTAGAACTAACTGCTCTGCGAAAAGGGTCAGTAATGTCCAAGTGCAATAAGCGCACTGTGTGCTTTAGGTGCGAGTGAAAGTGTGTGAGGGTGAGAGAAGAAAGATGGTGGATTCACGAGTGATGCTTTCCTGTGCGAGCAAAGGGAAAGAGGGGGAGGGTAGTGAGCTCGGCGTAACACGATTAAACATGTGCGAGGGGGCGGGGGGGTGGGGCGGGAAGGGGCAGAGTGGAGGTAAAGTTCGCGAGCATCTCGGCCATGGTTGCGCATGGCTGTAAGCACGGCTGAGCAGACGCAGCCACGCATCCTGCTTTAGAGGTAATCTGCCATGTATACAAAGTGGGCATGGCGAGACGGCATGGCACCATGTAAGCTGTCTTACCACGCATTTAATATTGGATGTTGTGTAATCTCGAGTTTCGTTGACCCGTTGGAGCGAGAGGCAGATGAAGCATTCGCTACCCACTGCCAAAGCACTTCCTGATGGTGTCGTCCCATTGCGCGCCATGCCATCAGCTGCGGGGGCGAAGTGCACATAAAAGCATGGCTGGCTTAGCTTGTCGTACCGCCGAGAAATCGTCGACGTACGTGGCACATGGTATCATTCATCATTGACTCCCAAATTTATCAATATGAATTGTTTTCTCATTCAAATTTGCTCTCTTCGATTGCCCAATAATTCGGAAAATTCATCGGCGAGTGTGATAGCAAATTAGCAGACAGCTATACGACAAGTAAGGATAGTAGCTTTATCGGCCGCATTAACTTTTAATAATTTGCTTAATAACTAAATTAACGAGCAAGGTGTCGCTTGCACCCAAACCTGAACACGCCTCACTCAATGACCATGGGAACTTCTTATCAGAA
Organism: Dermacentor albipictus; assembly: GCF_038994185.2. Classification (NCBI taxonomy): domain Eukaryota; kingdom Metazoa; phylum Arthropoda; class Arachnida; order Ixodida; family Ixodidae; genus Dermacentor; species Dermacentor albipictus. Next base: position 350,821,229 of record NC_091821.1, on the reverse strand, counting down.
TGCTGGAATGAGGAAGTGTGGTAGAAGAAGCGAGCGAATTGGCCTTTGTGCAGCATCTTGCTTCAACGTGAAATAAGCAACGAAAACACAGCGCGGTGCACCTATCTGCATAGACTGTCTCCATCGTAGATCACTTTCACGATAGGAGCTGCACAGCCATGCCTACGCAGCAGCCGCCAGAGTAGAACGCCTCTCCTGTTTGCGCCAGTCTCGTACGTAAACTTTGGGAACTCCTAACACCCGTGTTGCCCCTTCCGCCTGTCTCCGCACACATAATCACTTTCCTTTTAATTCCGGCACCGTGATGAACACTCAGCGTGTCTTCGCAGTCAGCACTTACATGCTGATAGAGCAAATGCAGAAAACAGGAAGGCGGATGCTGGACTAACCTGAGCATACATACTACAGCGCATGGAGGAAGCTACGGCAGCTAGGCTTGAAGCGTGTACGAGGCGGCCATTTTGAAATTCCGATGACAATATGGTAACACAGGTTTAGGGTCAACTCGATTCTAAATTTTTGGACCGGTTTTATCGGGAAAAAAGTGTGTGTTAGATTCGAGTAAATATGGTAACTACTTATACCAGCTTCAGTACGGTCACATTTTGAGCGTTTTTAATTCTGAGTCCAGTTTGTGCATAACGAACTAGTACTAATGTAACGACCACTTCTTGCGGAACTATCAAGTTTGTTATAAACGAGTTTGACTGCTATATTTTTCATAATTACATATTCAGATAATCCACGCTTTTTGTCCCGTGAAGTTTGAGCTAACATGGTTGTCTCTGTTGGTGTAGGGTGAATGTTTTAAGTTGAAAGTGGTTTTAGTTTTTAATTAATTTGGCTTTTTCTGAATGTTTTGGAGAGCAGACTTGCAAGACAGCCAAGGTATACGTATTTGTGAGATACAGTCGAACCCGGCTATATCGAACTCGCAAAAAAACGCCTATCAGTTCGATATAGAGCATAATTCGATATAAGCCTGCTAAATAATTGGATGCCATAAAAGCACATACCATTTATGAAATCACTTTATTGATGAAACTAGCTTCGTTTCGCACGAAATAGACCTGCATTTTCTTCTGCTTGGGCAATTTCGCTGCGTGCGAGGCACGCACTTCCCCACGTTGTCTAAGGAGTCGGAGCAGCTGAGGCCGCAACATTCCGCCTTCGCGCAGAAGCACCGGACTAGTGCGAGCGCACCAATCGCTTCGGAGGATGTGGGCCAAAGACGGTCGTTGCTTTCCTCGTTGTGCCCATTTTCACTTGTGCTCGGCACGATGCCGGCAATGTAGTCTTTGTTTCCGGGCTCTCCTGTGGTCGCAACACCATCATTTGCGCTCACAAACTCGTCCACCGTTGATTTGTCAACAGCTTCCGGAAATTCTGACACCTCGCTCCAAACTTCGGCAACGACAACGGCTTCATCGCATTAATCAGAATTTACAGTCATCACCGAGCACGCGGAAGTCGGTACGGCTTAAGCAATTTCGGATGAACCACTCGTACACGGCCGCGCGTACGCGTTGGGCGCCACAGGCACCGGGTCGTGAGTTCAGCCGCTTTAGCCCTAATCTCCCCCTTATTCTTCAAGATCGTGCTGAGAGTGCTCCTCGAAATCTTGCACGCTGCGGGGACATCCGACTTGTCACCGCGTTCGACCCGGTTTATTATTTCGAGCTTCACGATGAAAGGCGAATTCTGCCGCCTCATCACGCCAACACTGCGGGAGAACGCGCACACAATGAATCAGATAAGCAGCGAGACAACTAGCACTTTCGCCACCTTGCACGACGAGGGCACAAGAGCCTCTGATTGGCTGTCGGAGCAAGCGCTGCGGGCGGACGGGCCAGGATCATTTTTTTGTAGGGTGGTGTCGGCGGCTCCGAGGTAGCGCAGTCACGTAGGGAGAGCGGTTGGATCGAGCCGCGCCGCCGGGTTTTCCCTTCACCGCGAGGGAAAGCCAACTTCCGGGGGCACTTTTCGCCGTTTGACGTTCGATATATAGGGGGTCGCTACTAGTTTTGTTCGATGTATGCGTAATTTTTGCTATATATACTCATTGTAACTATACCGTGTCCAGAAATTGTTCGATATATGGAATAATTCGATGTAAACGGGTTCGATATAGTCGGGTTCGACTGTACATATGTCACATTGAATGAACATATTTTGTAACAATGCTTTGTTGTAGTCTGTCGCCATGTTTCGATCATCTTCAGACAGTGTCTTTTTATAGGTGCCGTAACTTTTAGACAGACATATTTCATATGGATACACAGAGGAGCACCAAAGGGAAACAAATTAGTTTTGTGGAAAATAAGCCTCTTGGAAGTGTCTCTGCTGTTATTAGGTGGGAAAAAGTAACAGAGCAGAATAAATGATGGCCAACGTTCTCATTGTTTTGAATTTGGTGCTCAAAATGTCAGAGCTGATAATGTCAATGTCATATCATGCAGTTCGTTGTCCAAACATAAAAATCTGTTAGTATTCATGGAAAGCGTCAGAAAAAGTGTCGTGAAATATGTATAGGCAATTGCTGCCAGCATCAGTGCATGATCATGCGAAGAGTTCCCCTGGTTTCATTGCTTATGACAGTAATCTCTTATACAAGTTGTTTAAATTGCTAGGAGTTTTCTTAAGTACCCTGCATGGGAAGTTGTCAGTCTGATTTATTTATTTGAAATTGCAGTTCAGGCATGGTGTCCACTTTTGTGGGCACAGTGAAACTGGCGGAAAATGTCTGTATTTTATTCTCTCCGAATGGTGTTTGCTTTTAGTGATGCCAAAGATGGAAGGTTTTATAGTGCTACACTTTCAGTGACATGGTTATAACCGGTGTCTAAAGCAAATAGACAATGTATTAATCACTGTAGCCATTGCTAAGCCTGTAGCTATAAGCAAATATTATTTGGAGTTGACTGTACTGTATATATGCAAAACATTGCATTGCAAAGCCCATGCTTGTCTGTTTCTCCTTCAAATAGATTTAGTCCTGCGTCCCTTTTTCTTGAAGTTATGTATGCCTAGAAGAGCAGTAAAATTGTTTGGGTATTTCTGTTTCTTCCAATGCTCAGATGGAAGAGGAGATTGAGAAACTGAGCGGTGGATTGAAGAACCGAGAACACACGCTGCTTCTGGCCAGGCTCATGGTGCGAGGAGAGGATATTGACACACGGCAGCGACTCCTGAACATCATCAAAGTGAGCTGTTCCTTTCCATCTCTCTTCTGGCCTTCAGTTATCTTGATTTGGGAAAAGTTTCTATTGAGAGTTTCCTTGGACTTGTTATAAGAGATTCTTGAGTGGTTTAGCTCTTGTGATGCACTTCTGTTAAAATTGCTCTGAATTTTTGAAAAAACTGAGTTCAATTTGCCTGTTGGACCAGTCAAATTAGCCTCTAGTGCCCAAATCTTAGGTCGTTTTATGGGAACTTTAAGCAACAAACAGTGTATGCGTGGAAACCCTGACATGGCTACAACTCATGAAAGCTCTCATTCTATGGAGCAGTAAGTTGTTACTGCCCATTTCTATTCGTGAAGTGGGATTTGTATGTCTTTTTTGTGCGCGTGTGTGTGCAGAACACGACGGAGACGGCTTGCCTTCGCTTGTTTCTGGATTACCATGGTCTTTCGCTGCTATGGAGCTGGATGGCAGACATTCCTGATAACGAGCTTGCTCTCAAAGCAGAGGTAAGGTACTAACGCTGTTTTTCAGTGAAACGTGCTAAATGCATACTGTAAAAGAGTTGCTTTCTGTCCTCTTATTTTTATGCTGTGTGCCTGTATGCACGTTTGTGTACATAAACACAACAGCATGAAGTACAATTCTGTTTGAGTAAAAGAAGGGTAATGATCACATCGGCACACCCTTTGTCATGAGTTTTTCTGTTTTCATACTTTAGGTGAGGTGCTTCATGTTCTCTTCTTCTGCGAATAAAGCCCAACTTTCGTTGCAATCTGTGTTGAATACTTTGTCAGGCTGTCAAAAGTAAGATAGCAGTACACTCGAAACATGTGTCAACAAAATCCCGTGGCAAAGAAATTCTCGCGACAATGAAATATTTTTATATCCCTGATGAACGCCCATAGGATTCAGTGCATTTCGTAACTCTTGACAATGAAATGTCGCTGTACTACCAACCCACATCAGCAAAATTTGTTGGAACGTAACCCCGCATATTGCCTACTTGCACAGGGCTAGGAGGCTCTGAAATGTGCTCAAATGTGATTGCTTTGCACTAAAATTGCCTGAAATGCCGCCACATTATACTTGTGTGGGCGCTGCCATTTTTTTTTACGAACAACAACCAAGTGCCGGGAGTAATCGTGTGCACTGAAAACATATCATGGCTGCCATCTTGTTTGATGATCGCCCGTTCTAAGCAACACACATGTTGCTACTGACGTGTGTCAACAGTTTTTCCACACCTAGTGCAGTGCTTAAAGGGACCCTGAAACGATTTTGACAGTTTTGTACAAACGTACTGAGTCGTTAGAGTAGGTCCTTCTAATCATTAATCTACACATTTAAGTGCTCCGCGTAAAGCATGTAATTTATTATTTTTTTTTTAAAATGTACATCGCTGCCAATTGCAGCTAACTGCTCAGCGAAATTTTCAGCCGCCCCTACCCATACGACGTAAATCACCCAATTGACGTCAGTAGGGCGAGCTATCCAATTGGCTGCCCAGAGCACGTCATCGATAATTTCTCCCCTTTTATAGTGAACAAATCATGTTTGTAATAGTTGGAATGTTAGTTAATTTGTTTCTATAAAAAGAAAGTAACAGAAAGAGAATGCACAAGAACAATTTCTCACTAAGCTTAAGTACTTCCGGCACACAGCAACCGTCGTCTGCTTGTGTTACAACATGCTCCATTTTGACGGGAGCTCCGCGGTCAGAATAGGTGTCTTTTCGCGAGCCATATGATTCGACCTTTTTGCGTTGTGGACTCCAAACGTAGCGACTGGCAATATGTCAAGCATCGTGTCCCTCTGCAAGGCAGCAGACAAGCGGACTGGCTGCAGCACATCAGACTGTCGCTATCCGAACGGCGCCAGGATTTGCGCATTTGCCGCTGTCACTTTACACCGGAGTATTACCACCACAATAGCTTTTCGTGAGTCCGGTATTCGGGTAAACGCAAGCGCAAGGGGACAGGGCTTGCCCGTTTGTCCATGCAGTTTCACGGGATGAGCAGAAGCGCAAATGTGAATGGTCTGCACGGTGCAGCCACCCGGTGGAACAGAGCTCAAACACACACAGTAGCAGTAACAAAATGTATTATTTGCTGCTGGTATAAATTTTTCGCAGGCGTGTAATCGTTAACACATTGTTTTTGTAAATGTTTAAGATGTTTTACACTTGGTTATAGCAATATTAGCTCTTTGCTTGGCTGGTTAAGCTCTGCGCCAACGGGTAGCTGGACCGCAGAGACCGATTAGGCAGATCATGTACGTCCACGCTAATGTTCCTTCATCAGCTTGAGTTTATGCCTCCACCGTTTCATCTAAACGCCCAGCCTGCCTGTGGTTACCAGAATACCAGGCACGTTCAGCGCTGCAACAAAATGCTCACAATGCATGCTGCTTCAGTAGCTCTCGCTTGGGGTCGACTGCCAAGCAGCTGGCGGAGAGTTTAAAGAGACTTCTCGCGCTCGCTTCTAGAGAACCGGAAGTCGACGACACAACACGCCATCATGTTGCAGAGCCAGTGAAGGCGGAGCTTAGTCCCAATCACTCGGCGAACAAGTTGAGGAGGAAATGTATATCTATGGAGGAGGGTAACTTGTAATCGTCCGTAGCTCTCTTAATATGAGATGTTTTACAGAAATTGTGGTGTGAATGATTAACTTTAGCTGTACCCTACGAGTCTACAAAATTTGTCCAAACCGTTTCAGGGGCCCTTAATGTATGCCTCGGTGAGCAAAATGACGCAATAACAAACGTCCCACTGATGTGGAATTGTTTATGACGCTTGATATGGCGGTCACAGCATGGAATGCCACGCATCGGGCTGTGATTAAGCGATTGTCAGGGAGTACACATTCCTTGCTTCAAGAACGCTGGCTTCGGTGCTGCCCGACAGGCATTGCGTGCGAATTTGGAACCGAACGTAGATTTGCCCGAAGGGGCCATAATCTTGATCGATTGCCTGTAGGTATGCCAGGTATGATCGCTTCCTCGCTCGTTGCCGCACATGTTGGCGTCTATGGGCGATAGCGTGCGCTGAAAAAATGCTGCTGCTTGCACAGAGCGCTGTTGCTCTGCATCTGGTGCATAGTTACGCAAAATTTCACAATATTGATATCTCCGAAAGCAATTTACTAAGAATGCTGCACCACAGCAATGCTGCCACTGCTGATCGACACATGCGGTGCACTCTTTACTGTCAGCAGTGTGGTTCTCTATCCTCAAGGAAAGCTTGGCAAAGTAGGCTAATGGAATTTCGACTGCTAAATTTCAATCTGCGATGCATTACCTATCTGTGATGTCTCATTTTGCAGCAGCGAAATTATCGCGAAGGCGAGTTTTCTTGCTTTCCCCACCAATTTCGTTATGTACAAGTTCAACTGTTTCTTGAGGCTGCTTGAACTGCTTTTTCGTTTATTCTTTACCTTAGAACTTTCATAAATAGGAAAAACACTTTTTTTTTTTCGATTTGGTGTGAAGTATACAAAATATTTTTTTGCTTTCTTTGTATCCACTTTGTCAGATCCTGACGGTGCTTCGCCAACTGCCCATCCCCAACAAAACGATGGTGAAGGACAGCAAGGTGATGTCAGTGGTGCACCGCTGGGCATCTCAGCTGGCTGAGCAGGGCGCTACAGGTGGAGCCATAGCTTCAGCAGTGGCAAAGGACTCTGACATTCCGCCTCCACCTGACAAGCGGGCCAAAGTGACGAGTGAGGAAGCTGATAGCGATGCCTCGGAGAGCTCGGGGTGGGTTTTGGTTCGATCTTGCAGCCTGTTTGGAACTCTGTGCAGCTTGTCTGTGGATGCTGAAATTAACATTAATGCCATGTTTCGTAATCTGCTTTGTTAAATAATGCAGTTGGCATCCGTGCTTCCCTGGTTAAGGCTAAAAACTGTTTTTCATCTTTTTCGTGCAGTGTTAATGAGTGACATTTTAATTTCTTGCCTTTCCCTTCCTTTGCCTGTCTGTAGCGGTCAGACGCCAGCATCGGCACCTTGTCAGCGCTCTCAGACTGGGTCTGTGGTCTGTTCTCCGGACTCTACAAACCTGGTTGAGAACGGGGACTCGACGCCGAGTGACGGGCCGAAGGATGAGCTAGGCAGCAAAATGGCCACGGATCTTTCTGAGCTCGCATCCACGCTCTTGGACTCATGGGGCTCCTTAAAGGTGCACATTTGTTATTTTGTGGTTTAGTCATAGATTTCATGGAATTTAAGCTAGTAATTTAGTGAGCCACTCTCAATTCTTTTCATAGCAAGCATTCTAACCACACTGCTTTGTCGTTTTTGCAGGAAGTCTTCCGGATCCCTCGCCTAGAGCAACAGAAACGTCGCGAGGATGAACGCGAGGCAGACAGGCGAGAACGGGAACGCAATCGTCAGCAGAAGAATCGGGAATCTTCTTTCAGTGGCCGAGACTCCGGCTCTAGGCACCGCAGTCCTCCATCCTCAAGTATTCGTGACCGCAGGGACAGGGGTGAGTGCCTCAGGCAGACAACTTTAACAACAGTTATACTTCTCTGTAGTAGTAGTAAATTATTAAAACCTCGTTAAACCATACCCGCTTAAACAGTAGTTTCATTTAAAAGTAGTAAAGTCAAATCCCTGACTCAGCGGCCATTGAACATAATAGGCTTTGTATCTGCATAAACCGTACCAACTCATTGCGTATGCATCAGTTAACACGTAGTGTTTCCACTTTTCGTCACACAAACATGGTAGTGCATCGTCTCCATTGGGTCGCCCAGCAGAACAACAAGCCTCAGAGATTGGAACCATGGTTCAGAACATCGGTCTCCAACACCCTGTGCATTTGTACATGAAGCCACATCAACATCATTTCGGTGCCGTGCCAGAGCATGTTGTGGCGTCGTGCAAACAAGGACTTGCGTCATGCCGAAGCTCGGATAAAAAAAGACGCCGGGTGCTCAGCATAGAAGAAACATCAGACATCGTTCGTGCTATCGAACATGGGCAGTATTCTGAAACGTTCGCCTTCCGCGAAAGTCACATTCAATAAACCTAGCGACTGCTTACTCTTGACATCAGCATGCACTACCAACGTGCGCACTCGAACGCTTCACATTGCATGAAAGATAGCGCCCGGCGAGTCCAGAGCGGCTCGGGTGTGTTGTTTTCGAGTTTAGTGGCCGCAGTACGGATTCTGCACACTGACTACGTTTGGTTACGGCTGCTTTAGGTAAAATAAATTGAATAAGGAAGTGTGAAATGTTTTATTTTATATGAATCAACAAATATCGCCACAAGACTATGCGTGTAAGACACCACCAAAAAGGCTACTATAAACTACCACCTATCTTATCCCTACTACACTCCACCACCAACCGAACGCCAAGAGATGGCAAAAGACTTGTTCGTTTATTCAATATATGTCGAGAGCACCCATCGACACCATGACGTTAAAATGACTTAGCCGGAACTACTAGATGGCGCTGTTTATTTTCCGGTTTTGCTAAAATCTCCAATCAGCGTGTGCCGTTGGCAGAGGCGTGGCCAGGGTGATAGTTTCGCGGAAGGCGAACGTTTCAGAATACGGGCCTATGACACGAAGAAGTCGGCGCTGGCTCATGACAGGGCTCTACTGTTGACTATAGTGTGTGGCATTTGAAATGCGAAGCAGTTCCTCGGCAGTGCTACTGCGACCGCGAAGAGATGTTGGCTACGAGGTTCGACTTTTCGCCATCGTTGCCTCCGTTGTTGCCGAAGTGTCGTCTAGCGACAGGGATGAGGACGACACGGAAAGCGACAGCACAGGCGATTCAGGCCTGACAGTGGGAGAAGCTGGGCGTTACGTCAGCCTCGTGAATGCAATCGTCGCGACAAGAACAGCACCCCGCAATATAAAAAAAGGGCGCCCTGCAACACCTGCAGCGCTACAGCACCCGTGCACGAAGAATGTGCAATGCCAACGAAGAATCTGCCATGCGAGCGTTTCCCGAGAAGAGGGGGCTGGCTGAAAAGCTGGCTCACAGCTTCAGCAAGTTTGAGGCCGCGATCGTCGCTGTTGGGCTGCTGCGGCATCAAACAAAAATAACTTTTGTCGTGAATAAATACTGCATGTTTTTTTCCCCTTTCATCGCACTCTCTGAGTTCCATTTTTGATAGGTAAGTGGGTGGTCTCATGCTATTTCAGTTAAGCAGTACTACCGTTTAGTACATACTTTTTCCTAACTCTGGCCAACTGCGGTTTAACAAGGTTTCACTGTATTACTTCGCAGACACGATTGTTATCATGCAACGCATACTGTGCGCTTGTCAGCTCAAAATGCCCAGACGTGGTTGAGGGGCCCTTCAAGCAGCAGGAACTTCACTGACATTTTGCTTAGCATGACACCTCATCGCCAGTATTTGTTTGCTGTCATCTGATACACTGACCACTGTAAAGGAGAGAGCGAGAGAGCAAAAAACTACATTTTAAAGCAAAGCTTTCTCTGTCTCACTGATTTGTCCGTGAGCACGAAAAACTCATAAATATTCGAAAAATCAAATACAGTGGATATTTGATTGGCAAATATTGAACGTTCACTATTGGATTTGATTTGGTGATATTTAAGTATTTGCATACCCCTAGTGAAAAAACTAATATCAAATCGAATATCAAATATCAGGAAATGTTTTGTAGAATTTCATGCTTACAAATATCAAGAAAATGTGGTGCTGCACGTGTGCCTTAGTGCATACCTACCAACTCCTGAAATTTTCGTGTACTTTACAATTTTGGGATAGCTTTACAGTTCTACGAATATTGCACCAATGGTTGCGAAGAGTGACCTTCGCAAAGAAGTTTTGCTTGTTGGTCTCTGAATCTCCTGTTAAGTTTGCCTAGGGGGTGCAATAGAGGGGCTTGCTTCGAGCAAGTTGACCCAGAGAAGTTCCTGAAGCAGGTGAAATCTGGAACAGCAAAGTACCTTAAAGTCTTGCTGTAATATAAAAGAACAATGCATTGCTTGTCAGTCTCGGCTGTTCTAACTTTGATGCTGCCGCTCGTGTGCTATGCCTAAATCTAAACCATCGTTAACGTAGTGCATACGTATCCAACAAAAAGCATGTGCCCAAGGCAAGCATTTTAATAATACATCCAACCCCTCTCCCCAATCACCATCCCGCTTTGGTCTCATGCCAGAAGGATTTTAACTAATGTTCACAGGTTTGCAGGTATGCTTTAAATGGCTTAATCTTCCTGATGTCTGTGTTTTGCTAATAAAGTAGCAGCATTAGGTAGAATGAAGCAGATATAATTCTTAAGGGTCTGAATGAGCTGATAGCTTCAGCGGCCTGTCAAGTTGTTCAGCAGCTATGTATGCAATACACATCTTGTAGGTTAAATGAAGTCGCTTTGTATCATCTGATGACCTGCACTTATTAACGCATATGTAGAGGTCTTGCAGATATACAGGGTGTCCTAACTAACGTTAGCCAGAGTTTAAAAATATGCTGATGCACTCTAGGACGACGCGACAAAATGCGTGTTGCTGACCATCATATGTAGCAAGTCGCACAATTTTATTTTTCTGCTTAATGGCATAATTAGTCAAGATTATTGAACAAACTTCTAAAGCAACAAAGTCCGGCACAAAATTTCCAATTAGAAAGTTGTAGAGCACTTTGCAAAACGTCTGATTAAACAGCTTCCTACTTTCTACCTATTAGGTATTGGTGGTTTTCTGCTTACTGCAGATGGCCATGGAAAAAAAAAAGAAACAAAATACACGTGACATGTCCACTTGTGCGTCATGATTGCAGTGCTCTCAAACGTTTCTTGTACTGATGAACATAGCATCTAGCAGGGCGTGCAGCCGCTTAAAAGGTGACAGGGCAGTGACGAAGGCGTTGGCTGTGCGATTAATGCCACCGATGTGCTTCTCTCGCAATGGTTCATGATAGTGATAAGCAGGCGCGCAGCGGCAGCACACCTGGCTAAATGCTATGTTCATTTGTATGCGGAGTGTTCGACAATGCTGAAATCATGGTGCTAAGCAGACATGTCACTTGGTATTTTTCTTGCATTTCACAGGCATCTGCAGTAAGCGGAAAAACACTAATGCCTAATAGATAGGAAGTAGGAAACTGCCTAATCGGACGTTTTGCAAAGCGCCCTACAACTTTCTAAGTGGAATTTTTTGCCTAACTTCGTTGCTTCCGAAGTTGGTCAATTATTCTTGACTGCTTATGTAATTAAACATAATAAAAAAATAGTGTGACTTACTCCATACAATAGTCAGCAACATGCATTTGGTTGCATCCTCTCAGTGCATAGACATATTTTTAAACTCCGGGTAAAGTTAGCTGGGACACCCTGTATAGGATTAAGCCTGTTGCCAAACGATCGCTGTCTGTGTTAGATAAAGCTGGTCCTACAAACTTGCAAAAAAAATGCTGCCGAATCTTCAAGCCCTTTTGTTTTAGCTGTTTTCACACATTTTCTGCAGACTATGAAAGGTCGTCTGAACGGAGACGGTATTCCGCTTCACCCGAGCGAAGAGATGACAGAAAACCTTTCCATCGGTCATCAGACCACCGCCGCTCTGGTGGCGGCGGTGGCGGCGACTCCAAGCCTAGGAAGTGAGTATAGAGTCTTCCATGGCATATATTCCGGCACGTGCCTGGGCTAAATATGTCTTGAAAGAGAGAATAGGCTCTTTAATGAGAAGTGGAAAGGTTCAGCGTGGTTTGACTTGTGCCATCCAATGAAGTACCCTCGTATTGGCCACACTGCTGCACATTAGAGCCGTCCGTGCATGCGTGCATGATCTGCTCAAGGAGCTCTGTCAAGCAGTTGTACTTATTTGATGCCAGAGGTGCACCTGCATGGAACTTTTGTTGATTCGCCCATTTTGAAGGGATACTAAGAGACACCACTGTTGCATCCTACTAGTTACTACCGTGCTACAACACAACTACACCAGTGCAGAGGCCTCTCAACATTGAAGCCAGAGAAAGCATGCCTGAGCCGAACATTCACCTGCTTCTAGAGCAATCGGAGAAGCCACGTGTTTAGAATCCTGACAGATCTTGGTCTTATTCACGCTCCCAGCTTTAACTCTTTCCTTACCACGGGGAAATTGGCTGTTTTTTGTATGGTGTTGTTCGGGATTTTTTGTGCAACAGCTACTAAGTTAAGTGTCATGCAGTACATAAAAGTGAAGGTAAACGAACGTGCTTTCAAACAGTGTTTATTTTTTAAAAATACAAATTTATTCACATAAAAAAATTCCTGAACAAAAAGAATTTCAGAAAAATTTTGAGTGAGGTGTAATATCTCTGGCAAAAAAATTTTTGCGAAATTCCAAAATATAAAAATTGTGGGTATATCACTGGGTAACATTTCTTTAAAAAATTATACCCATACATTAAGTACTCTTCGAGTTATGAAAAATTACAAGACGCATAATGAAATATTTAAGTTCTTGATTGGTCCTACTTAGGATTTTTTTTTTTCAAGGAAAGGATTAACTTATAGCACAACATTATATACCAAAACTCATGTACTAAATGCACATTGCAAAAGCACCTTCGAAAAAGAACAGTAATAACAATATTCATAATAAAAATTAGCAAACACAAAGATAATGAAATTCACCGCACTTATATTCACTTACATTTTTACAGAGCAAAATTTCTTCAAAGCTTATGACAGATACAAAATAGTTAACACTCCATAGCAGAATGTCACAGCAAAATTGAGTCATAGCTCAATAACAATAATGATAGCCGCTTCGGACCGCTACTGAGCGTCATCCCGCGGTCAATGCCCGGATCTCTCTGGGATCGAAACTCCACGCTTCTTTGAGCTGGTGGAAGCACGTCTTGGCCAAATGAAGTGGACACCCTATGAATAAAAAAATAGTTTGGACACCAACAGGGAAATTGAACTGTCTCTAGATATCCATACACAAAGTGGACGGTGAATCCGAAACTCACTTGCGGGTCACGGCTGATGTTCCCGGCTGATCAGCTGCACCTTCCTCATGTCAGCTGAACGACGCGGCATCGATGTCCGAGTCATCTGTGCTCGATGAGTGAGCACATGATCTAGCTAATATCTAGGAGTGTGCAGTCACCTATACTTAACCACACAACATCCTTCTAACAGCCAAGCTTGCTACCCCCTATGTCTGCAGGACACTGCTTCCAACGCCACCGCGGCTGACCAAGGAAGAACGTCGGCAGCTGTTCGCACTTGAGGTGCAGCAGAGAGACCAGGAGGAGGCCCTGAGGCGACAGTTCATGGTGCCCCCTGCCACTACAGTGCCGCCAGGAATGGTGGTGCCCGCTCCCGCTCCTCAAGGTTTTATGGGTGCGCCACCTGGAATGATGCCTATGCAAGGTGAGCTGCCATCAGAAAAGAATGGATGATTGGGCTAGCTGCTAACAATTTGTTTGGGGAATGCTAGCACAGCTTAAACAAGGCCGAGAAAACAAAATGCAATCTGCACAGGCACTATGAACCAATGGCTACCAGCAACAAGCATGATTTGATGCAGTGCATTGAAGTACAGGCACCATGTGTCATTCTGTATGTGTTCATTCATTAGCCCTGGCCTGGATGAGGAATGGCAGCGTGTGAAAAGATGGACTAGGTAATAGAAGCAAGTGCATTGTGACCCTCACCATGTCGGTCAACTGTACATTCTGGTCTCATTATAGCAGTACTGCCAGAAATCGACTATCACCTCATTCAGTATATTTAGGATGTACAGTCAAACCCCGTTACAACGAACACCACATTAACGAACATTTCAGATTAACGAACTTTTATGAAATCCCGTGCCGACTGCTTATAGTTTCAATGTAAAAATATTTCACTACTACGAACTTCAGAATAACGAACATTTCAGAATAACGATCATTATTTAATTTCCGTGTCATCTTAACAACACCTCAGTACTACGAACTCATATCCCGAAATGCGAGGATTCTTAGATTTCAGTGTATCCGTCACGGCAGTCGGAGCTCTAAGCTAGCAGACGACGCAGCGCGAAGAGCGGGCCGCCTTGCAACTTGCTTCCCGCAAAAACCTGAGATGGCGCGGAAGGAGAAAGATGCGGGCGGAGACTTTTCTTTTTTTTTTTTTTTTTCCTTCTCCGTTGCGGAGGCAGCGACGCACCAGGTTTTGTGAGTGGAGAGGCGGGGAGCATGGGCTCGTAAAACCTGAGACGGTGCGGCAGAAGAAAAAAAAAAAGTAGTAAATAACGCTGAAGTGGGCCTTTTTTTTTTTTCCTGTTGCGGAGGTGACGACGCATCACGTTTTTCTTGCTTGTTTTCTCAGTTGTTCGCGCGCTGTCACCTGTATCAGGCCTGTCCATCTTGTTTTTCTTCTGGTTACATTATTGTGTTAGAAGTGCGTGCCGGCGTTCGCGTTGCCATGAGCTCAACAACTCTAAGCACGGCGAAGAAGCGAAAGCAGTTTTCTTTGAGCGAGAGAGTAGAGATTTTTCGCGAGATAGAAGACTGGAAGAAACAAACCGTCGTGGCTAAAGAACGTGGAGTGGTGCGGTCGACGATCGCCACGATTCTCAAAGATAAGGAGAAAATCTTTAAGCACCGGCAAGAATCTTGCTGCACGTTACGGCAGCACCCGAAGACCGCGACGAGTCCGTGTCGGCCACAGATGCGTTGGACTGCTTGCGAAAACTCCGCATATTTATAGCCAAACGCGGCACAGCGGCCGAAGGCGTGCATAAGAATGCGGACGGTCTGGAATCGTTCGTGCTGCAGAGTCTGTGCTGCACCCGTCAGAAGACGATCACGGAATATTTCAAATAAATGTGCCTTGTCTGACGATCACGTTTGCATTGTGTGAGAAACGAGTTCAAGGAGGTACCGTTTCAAAGGTAGGACGCTTGCGTTACTGAAATGCTATTGTTATGGCTAATTTTTGGGCTTTCACTATAACGACCTTTCAGAATAACGAACATTTTCCCGCGGTCCCCTGAAGTTCGTTGTACCGAGATTTCACTGTATAAGAAGGCACTCAAGTACTGTGAGAGATAAATCTTTAATACAAGTTTTTTGAAGGTTTCGTGCTAGTATAATGCTAGTGTGTATCTCTATAATGACAGCCTCGACATCTGACTGCAACCTTGAATTTCACAAGTTTCTAAAATGTGCTTTGTATGTGACAGAAGTTAGTGCATGTGCTGTGGAGCTCAAGCACGAGCATTGTCTCGATCAGTGTCGAAATCAGCGCAGATGGTTTTCTATGCAATCTGAGAGAGTGTTATCATTTTTCAGTGACAAGATTATCACCAGTTTCTTTTCCACTAAGATAGAGGAGGCCCTTATTGTCAGGGGCACAGCGCTGGTAATATGGTGATCTGTGCCTTGATTTACAGGAAGCTTTGAAGTAGCATCTCGTGAACTTGGCAGCTGAATTGTTGGCTAATCTTAGTGTATCAAATTCATTTTTATGGCTGCACAAGTACAGGTGTGAGACAGTTACGTTTTTTGTGTTGCTGGTATGTTTATTTCTGAGCCTTCTATTTATTGTGTAGAGCATGCTTTATCTAATGCCATACCTTTCTGCTAAATTGAGCATCTTCTTGGATAAGCTTGGAGTTCCCTAAATAAGCATTTAGAGTTCTCTTGCTTTTACTTATATGGTACTGTTGTAGTTGTGCAAACAATGTGCGATGGCTTTTGCATTGTAAATAAAATCTTTCAGGGTACATCAAGCTACTTAATAGCTTTTTTCCCAAGGTGACCATCCAGCAAGTATACTGGAAAATAAAACTGATTTTATTTGTATGAAGATGGCCCTGGAGCACCACAGTAGTCATACTTGTTGAGTACAGTGCCCACGAGATCTTGTACTCACTTTATGGCTGTGCATCCACATCCACCATTATGGTGCGAAATAAAGGTATAATGCATTGGCCGTCATTTTGGTGCTTTCCTCTTTCTGGTTCTTAGGTGGCTGCCCCGCTCCACAAGTGGCAGCTCCAATGGTTCCTGGGCAGCCGCAGCAGCAGCAACAACCTGTGTATGTCTACGACCCGGCCACAGGTGCAGCCATGTACGGGGCTTCAGCACCTCAGCCGACAGTGGCTTATTATGACCCCCAGACAGGGGCACCCATTCCAGCACCGCAGCCACCCATTCCACAAGACTACATTCTGCAGCATAGTGAGTTCTCGTCAACTTTTGTAGGTGCAACACCATAAACATTATTGTTCTAGGGATTGTTGTACAAATGTTGCACTAATGCAAAATATTCAAAACTGCTCATCATTCATGGCAAATCTGGTTACAGGCAGTAGGTGAAGAAACATTAGGTCATGTGATGCAATCAGGCTGCTGTTGACATGCTTATGTTGCAGTGTTGCATCATGCATAATGCTGTCCCGGACAACTTCGAAAAATGGTAGACGGACAGTTTTGTGGCATTAAGTCTATGTGGCCAATGGCCCCATAGACTTAATGTGTAAAGATGACCAATATTTTGGACAGCCTCTACCTCGACACTCAATTTCCAGGACTCCGTCCGTGGCTGTAGCATACGCCAACTCTGCCACCATTATCTTTGGCGACCTCGATGAGACATCAAGTAAAGCCTCAGAGGTTACACGCTAAATGGTAGTCTCTGAGCCCTTGCCTTGGTCTCCACTCTATGCCTCTCAGATTTAACTACAAATGCCAATTTGGAGGCTTTGCCTCAATTGTGAGGTCTTGTCAACATCGCAATCATCACATCCTTTTCCAGCACTCCCTTGCATAGCCCGCTATCGCCATCCTGTTTGTTGAGTTTGCATTGCGGAGTGTTTTGCCCTGCTGTACTTGCTTGTTTAGTTTGCCTTCCAGACAGCACTATGCTGGCTCCAACAAGTATTTCTCGTGAAGTTATAGATAGGCTGTGTCAAATGGCGCCAACGGTGCCCTTGCAGTCTGAATGAGCCCGACTCCGCAACTACGAGTGCCGAACTGAACGATGGCAAATAGAGTAATCCCTCATTATAACAAAATCACTTTACTGGAAAAATCGCTTTATTCTAAATTTCTTCCAGTCCCGACCCAAACGCATGCATTCTAAGCCACATTACTCAAAGCGCATGAAGAGCTTGACCCGCTTAGAGCAAAGTGGCGAGCGGAGGTATTGCCGCTGCCAATCGGCGGCAATGCTTTTGCGCATGCAGTGTCAAATTAATACCACCAACAAATTGGCAGCGTCTTCAAGTTTGGCCGCTACTTCCACTGCGATCTCCACGTCCGTCAGTTGAAGCATTTTGAAACACTGTCAGTAACAAAGTGTGAAGTGGCATCTGCTAAGGCGTCGATGAGTGAGCCCAGCGAGCGAGCGCTGTCACGCGTCTTTGTGGGATGCAAACCACCATTCCTCACGAGGCACGCCAGGCGCAGAGCACGGCACCGAGGATGGAGTCAGTGCGCCAAATGCAGTGCGTCGTTGATGTCAAACTAGCCAATCTGCTGCGTGCGTACGCCGTTACGTTCAGATGGCGCCCTCAGCACTTTGGATGTGTGCAGCTATAGTGCGTAGCAGTCGGGAACGCCCATCGTGCCATTGCTATCTTCGAGGGCTTTTGGCTGTACTGTAAGTTCAGCATTTGTAGTCAGAACTGAGTAAAATAATTTCTTAACTAGGCAAAGTTTATTTCCAGAAATACAGTGTATGGGAATTTGGAGCTCTCCACTGTGGCATTTCTTATTGTCCTCAAGCATTTGTTCCTACTTCCTATTTGCAGATGCAATGCTGAGTGGGCCTCAGCCTATGGTGGCTCCTGGCATGAACTCGCCATCAGAGGTGGGCCCCCATGTGATGATGCAGGCACCAGGACCAGTGGTGCCCGGACAACAGCCAATGATGCCTGGACAACAGCCAATGATGCCGGGACAACCAATGATGCCCGTCCAGCAACCAATGATGCCAGGACAGCAGCCAATGATGCCGGGACAGCAGCCAATGATGCCAGGACAGCAACCACTGGTACCAGGGCAGCAGCCAGTGTTACATGGTCAACCACCGATAGTGCCTGGACAGCAGCTGATGGGGCCTGGTCAACAACCACAACTGGTACTCGGACAGCAACCACTGATGGCGCCACCACCTGAAGAGACGCAGCACCAGTCTATCCCTCCCAACATTGTGAGTGCATGGCACTCCCTTTTTTTCCCTCTCAACATTGTGTCATCATCACCAGCCTGTGGTATTCATTGTTGAGTACAGCTTAAGCAAACGGAGTCAAGGAAAGTGCTATGACAAACATGGCACTGTTTCGTGTCCACTGCCGGATGAAGGCCTTTCCCACCAATCTCCAAAAAATGAGCAGTGGCTTAGCTCAGCTATGCCAGGATATACGTAGCGTGAGCTGAGGCACGTTGCTCAGCCTCCTGGCGACGCCGCTTTGCTAGACGTTCCTCCCTTTGCTGCGGTGTCTCCACGGCACGTTTAGCCTTCTTTTGTTCGTTCTTCCTACGCTCAACTGCTAATTGCCAGGCAACTACTTCAGGATCCAATGAGTTAGGCTTCTCTGTTCTTCTGCGCCGCTGAGCAGCTATTTCGCTCTCCTTCTCCATGCCTATACCACACTGGCAAATGCCCCGCTATGTGTATACCCCCGCTGATACCTCTGCACATGCGCACAAAATGAGAGGCACTATCAAGCGGTTCCGGCGCAGCGTCAGACTCAGCTGCTGGGCACGTGTTGGCGCCAGTGCGTCTGCTGCGGCTATGATGTCACTCCTCTGCAATGCGCAGACCAGCGAGGCGCGCATGGTGGCGGCGGAGCGCGCAGCATCTCCGGTGCGCCAGCTGTGCGCCGTGCGACGTCACTGCTCCTCGCGCATGTGCAGCACAGCTCTCAGGAGCCACGCAAAACTGCTCAACCTCAACACATTAGATGCTTGCCCATTTTTCTTGCTAAAAATTGGGCTCGCATTAGATTTCTAGCTTAGGAGCTTTAATGTTACCTCTACGTTTGTTTTATGCTTCAGGCATTTAGAAAATGGGCGCGCAATTCATTGGAAGGTATTTTAGTATCGGGTAAATGCTGCCAGATGAACCAGCGGTGTGTTTTGACATTTTTTCTTGCATATTGCTAAGTTTGATCTGCCTGATAATTTGATCAATTTTGTCGGTCCCATCAGGGTCGAATTAACAAAAGCCTACTGTATTTGTTATAACAGGGTCGATTTTGCCAATCTTGCTGTTATTCGAATGGAACACAAGGGCCAAGTTCAGGCAACAAAAATAATGAAAAAGCTCCCGTTAAAATTGAGTATGTATGCTATATAGCACAACTGACAGTGATCTGCTCGGGATATGTAATGTATTACAAGCAGCTGATTCTAACGGTTCTTGAATTTAGTTAGTGAAACCTGTGCACAAAAGAATGGCAATGCTGATGTCGTGATATACTGAGTGTTTCAAAAAGTAAATATTTCTCTCTCACTTTCTCATTGAGCAGGACTACCAGGCCTTGGCTGCAGCAATCAGCAACGTGACCAACAAGCCACCTAGTCCAGCCCCCATGCAATCGGAGGCTGCCTACCTGACAGACCCAATGCAGATTCCACTGCCCCCACCGTTGTCCCCGGACAGCGGGGAAGCGACGCCGCAAAATCTCGACCCGGTCTCCTCTCCCACTTTGGACAGCACGGACAGAGGGATTCCAGAGCTGCCTCTTGTTCCTTCACAACCAGTGGCCAGAGGGGAGCCTGTGGGCACAACTTTAGAAGTTCTGCCAACCGTTGACTACGACGCAGCTGCTCCTGACACACCTGTACTGCTGTCTCCCATTCAGCAGCAGAGTGCTACAGCTGCTGTGTACCCTGCTGTTCAGGTACTATACTACAACACTATTAGCCTTTCTGTTTGGTTTGGTACTGCTTGGCATTTACCCTATTAATGTCAATTTTTTTCGCCATACGCGACCGCCCTGGGTCGATCTCCCTTTTTTTTTTTTTTTTTTTTCAGATTCCAACTTTTCTTAAGGACTTATTTCGAAAAAAAATTTACCGAAATTTTTCTAGGGTGACCGTATAGTGAGAATTTTGCATTGGTGTATATGTACTCTTGCCTGAAAGCCTGCGAATGCCCTATTGTTTTTTTTTTTTTTTTTTTTAATCAACTCTTGTTATAGAAGTATGGAATTCCTAACCTGGCTGCCTTCGTTCACTCCTGATAAGCAAATTCGAAAATGCTTTCTATGAAAACCAGTATATGTAACTACTTAGATTAGGTTTAGTTTATACTTCATGTACGCATTTTGCTGTTTCGCTGCTTTTAAGAATTAGTGAAAACGATTTTCCGGTTCTTTGACTGTCGTAGAAATGTTATTGTTGATTTCACTTTATTTTTTGTTCACCACTGTTTTTACCCACTCCTGCAAAGCCCTCCTATGGTGCTGCAGTACGTACAAACAAATAAATAATTAATAATTAATTGCCTGAATCAAGCCCAGAAACTGTCATGCATGTCATACGAATAAAGGTGACCATCTTGTCAGCCTACAACAAAGTGGAGGGCAACGCCGTCAGATTTCTTAGTACAGTAAAACCTTGTTAATTCGGATTTCACAGGACCGAAAGAAATGTCCGAATTTACCAAATGTCAAATTATTGATGGTATCAAGAAAACTATAAACAAATGCTTAGCATGTCAACACGCTTATATTTTCTGAATGAATGGGCCAATCACGTTTCCATTTTGCACAAAAGCAGTGCAAAAGCTGCACTTCTCGTCATCTCATGGCTGATTACTGCTTGCAGTGGCAAAGGCCTCACAACTTCCTTCATAGCACGGCCGGGGCATGCATCTTCATCTTAGACATATCATAAAAGGCCAACAAACACTGATACCAAGTACAACATAGGGGAAATTACTTGTGCCTAATAAATGAAATAGAGAAATGATAAATTAATGCAACTTGCTGCAGGTAGGGAACGATTCCACAACCTTTGGCACAAGTAATTTCGCCTATGTTTATTTATTTATTTTATTTATTTAGTACATACTGCAGACCTTTCGGTCCAAGCAGAGAGGCAATAGAATGCATACAAACAAAAGAGAACAAATTAGGAACAAGCAAATACACATTTATACAATTTTTAGTCACACTGTGTCTGTAAACTGTCGTTCCAATCTGATGTTGTCCTTGGTGTCAGCGTTTGTTGGCTTTTTGTGATATGACTAATAAAAATCGGGTCCCTCAGTTAAGCCCCCTTTCTTCTCGTTCATCTGAGACAGGCTTTTTACTACCGTGTGCACATCCTGATTTTTTTGCCAGTGAGTTGGTCGCTGTCTATTACAATGTAGCCAGTGCTCTTCATCCTCAAAAGCTTGTCAAAACGAAACTACTGCTTACGGCAATTGCTGTAGACGAAGCTGCGGCCGCTGTTGACGCAATCTTGTGGTGCTGAAGGCACGTGGCCAACCCACGCACTAAGTCAAATAGAAACTACCGTTTGTTTCATTTGTGGATGAAACTGTGGTCACTATCGACGGGATTCATGGATGGCAACTACGCAGTTATGATGTCACGTAACGGATGCATGCACCAAGTCAAAGTGAAACTACTGTTTGCCTGAACCACCGTGGATGAAACGGCGGCCGCTGTCGGTGCGATCATGTACGGCAACTACACAGTCAAGAAGGCATGTGGCTAACACAGTGCTATGCATGGCGGTAAATGCAAGAATAAAGGTTTTAAAGGCACAAATAGGTAACAAGAATTCTGGAATTATGGTCATTCAGGTGCGATTTCCACTGATGACTATGGCGATGCGGACTAGCGATGTACTAATGCCATTTCTGCTCTTTTGTGTGGCACCTTTGCGACGCTCCAGTGCTCGTCGAGCTCAGAGAGTTGTCCGAATTAACCAACATGTGGCCAAATACGTCCAAATTAACAAGATTTTCATAGCATTACATAATGCATACCCCTGCCAACACCAAAAGACGAGCCCGAATTATCCGATTTTTCAAAGTAACGAGTTTTTACTGTATCTGGTTTTGCTGCATTTGTACATAATGCTTGCACACTTGAGCAGTCTATGGGACTTCAACTGTGATCACTTCATTGCAGCATGCACCGGTTGCTGTACCGTATACTGTGGTTACGCCAGGGACTGGGGCCCCAGAAAGTGCACCAGCCATGGTGCCAGGCACCACGTACCCAGCCAATCCACAACCAGTGGCCACTGGATATGGCCCTGGCTACGGCCCTGTGGGTGCCAGCATGGCTGCGAGTCCAGCACAGGGCATGCATCCCCAAGTCTACTTCCTGCCCTCTATCTCACAGGCCTTGCCCTCTGAGGAGTCCTTGGTATGTCCCAAATACAGTTTGTGCTCATTACAATGGACCCGCATGCAAAATACTCTTGGATGTAATGGACCATATTTCAGCCTTAGTTTGCTCTGCCTATTTGATTAATGCAACAAAGTTCGCTTTTAATGGTCTGTGCTACAACAGGCTATTGGCTACAGCGCACGAAATCAGTGGCAATTCTTGTGTCAAAATCGGGCGCATAAAACTTACTTTTGCCATGTCGACATGGGCTGACAACTGACTTGCAAGGGTCAGCCGACGATTGCAACTCAATATTGCGCACGCGAGAAAGGAAGGCGGGGCGGACGTGCGTCCTCCTTTTGCGCACGAGGCATGGGGGAGGCAGGGGAGGGAGGGGGTTCTACTTCAGTGGCTAGTGCTTACGGTGCGGTTGCGCAGGCACCATATCATGAAAGCGATCTGCGATGTGGACAAAGTGCACGCACTGCTCATAGCTTCGTATGCGCTGTGCTGTCAACGTTTAGTTCCGCATTGAAGCGAAAGAGGGAACGAAGGTCGGTTCGCTCGCTGCTGCTATCGCACTTCTTCACACCAACGTTTCGACAGCAACTTTCCACGATCACAGAGCGAGATATGTACATGTTTACCTGTGCGTGCGTCACAACGTGCTTGTTAATTTAGTTAATAAGCCAATGTCTACAACTTTATACAGTCGATAAAACTACCGTAAAAACCGGACTATAGGTCGGACCGGAATATAGGTCGACCCCCCAACTAACCAATCCTAAAAATGAAAAAAATATTTTTCAATGGCAAAAGTACTGAAAGACACCCTTACCTTGAAACAAATGCGACTCAGCCGGTTGCACAATGGTGACAGTATTTATTTAAATGCTGCTCGCATGTGCACCTGGCTAAGTTTTTAACAGCATCGCGCGACCATCGACCCGCGTGCTTGTCAGCACCTTATTAACGGCTCTAAGCGGCGAAACAAACGAGATAGCGCATGTGTACACATGCGCTTACTTTCGCTATTTCGCCGCTCCATGCCGTGATGATAAGGTGCTGACAAACACGCGGGTCGATGGTCGCGCGATGCTGTTAAAAATTGGCTGGGTGTGCAGTACACAGAAGGACACAAAGTGCGCAAGCGCTACTCCGAATCGGAGTCGTCCGAACTAGAGTCCGATGTCGAGTGCTTCTCGCTGCCCACGTCCCATAGAGCATCGTCCTCTGTGCCGTCCAGCGCGTTGCTTATGCAGCATTTTCTGAAAGACTTGCGCACCATCTCTTCGGGGAGAGATTTCCACGCCGACGACACCCAGCCACAAACAGTCGCAAGCGGTGGACGTCGCAGGCGGCCGGCGGGGGTAGTCGGGTTATCGCCCTGCATCCATTCATTATAGAGTTTGCGCACTCTATCTTTAAACGGCTTATTGAGCACAACGTCTAGTGGCTGCAGCACAGATGTCAGTCCACCAGGGATGACCACGAGGTCCGTCTTGCCGTCGCACAGGGCCCGCTTGACGTTGGCTGTGAGGTGGCCTCGAAATGAGTCCAGAACGAGCATGTTCGCTCGCTCAAAGAGGGCACCAGGTCGCCGCTTCCAGACGAGCCGGACCCACTCCTGCATCAACGATTCGTTCATAAAACCGTTTTCATTTACCCGGACGATGACGTCGCGTGGGAATTCCTCTTTCGGCAATGTTTTTCTTTTAAAAATGATGAAAGGGGGCAGCTTCTTCCCATCAGCTGTACATGCGAGCATCACAGTGAACCGCGAGTGCCCGTTGCCCGTTGTCAGAAGCTTGATTTGCTTGGCTCCTTTCTCGGAAACAGTCCGGCTTGAGGGCATGTCAAACCACACTGGCGTTTCGTCGGCGTTTCCTATCTGTCCGATCATGTAGTCGCGTTGCTGCCGAAGCGCAATTACATATCGCTGAAACTCGATTAGTTTGTCCTCGAATTCTGCGGGCAGTTTCTGGCACACAGAAGTACGGCGCCGTAGTGCAAAGCCCTTCCTCTTCATGAAACGCCGCACCCAGGATGGCAAGCCTTTGAATTGCGCCCTCGTCAGTCCAGAGGCGCGCGCGATCTCTACCGCTTTAAAACGGATGGATTCAGTCGTCACAGGCAGTGATCTTGCACGAAGCTTCCCGGATGAAATCCGCAACCTTGTTTTCCAGTTCTGGATACGCTGCAGTCCGCCCACGAAATGAAGTTTTCTTTTGGTTGCTGCAAGCAACCAAAAGCTGCTTCTGCTTCCGCCAGTAGCGAATGCTTTTTTCCGACACTCCAAATTCGCGCTGTGCCACCAGGTTGCCGTTAGCTTCCGCGTACTCGATCGCCTTTTTTTTGAAGGCGACGTTAAATTGCCGTCGGCTTCCGCTCATTTTTAAACAAAATGAAACAATGCAAACGCAAAATGACGATGCTACCACGTCGCCACGCCACGCCGCGCTGCTGCTGATGGCGATGGCGGCTGTTTACTTCATGCGCCCATTGTTGCAAGACTTCCGTAGTTTTTCCGCCAATGTCCGGTATATAAGTCGAGGGTCGACTTTTCGCGATGGTTTTTTGAAAAAAAGTTCGACCTATATTCCGGTTTTTACGGTACTATCCTTATTTCACATAGCTGTCTACTAATTTGCTGTCTCAATCGATATTTTGCCTCTAGGGTGAAACTGCTACTTTTTTGTTGTTGTTTTTACTTTAGATGTTTGTCACTCACTCTTTGTAATAATGTCTTTATACATCACAACCAAAGTTTCTGAAGTGAAACATTTAGGATATTAGGGACTTTGGATACAACAGACATTTTTTGTCGAATTATCAGGCTCTATTGTAATGAGAAGACGGTACATACAACTCCAGTTACAAGTTCTTAAGTGGCAACACCTTAGTTTTTGCAGGTTTGATCCTGGCAACCGCAGCAGCATTTCAATATTAGCTGTATGCAAAAATTATCTGGTGAGAATTAGCACGTAAAACCCAAGAATTAATTTTTTTTTAATATAGCTCTCTTAGCCTATTTCTATGAAAGCATCTCAGCTGTTCTAGTTCACGTTGGCACACCCAATGGGAAAACAGTGGAGCGGTGGTGTAGGTCCATTTTGTGTTGCCCTAGCAAACTTAGTGCCATTGTGCACTGTGACATATTGTGTAGACTTGTGCAACGTCGAACGAATCCGCTGGTGATCAACTGCAGTAATGGTAAATGTCACGTGCAGTACTTGAATGCCCACGGAAAATCCAGGTTCTCCTCATGGCTGTCGATACATTGAGTGCTATCTTTGCTTGATACAACAAATTGTCACTCACCTGCATACAGCATGCTTTCTTCTTTTCTCTTCAAAATCTTGTGCTTTTTACTTGTCACATCTGCTGCCAAATGCGCCTGCTTTTCTGGCGTCCTCTGCAAAATGATTCAGTGTAAAATTTGAGCAACGTCACGGCAAAATTTTATGCAGTTAGCCATAACTCCTTATTGTTAAGTGGAGAAACGCATCCAAGCATCAATATTACATGCAATGGAAAACACGAATAGCCCACAAGTGACAAGTGTTTGACAAGTGAATTTATAATTACCCACTGCTGGAGAAAAAAATATGCTGATGAAAACTGTAGAGCTGCAAAAATAGCAAATATAAACCTTTGCACTTCTTTTTTTGCATTTAGCAACAGCAGCAGCCAATGGTGTTGGCACCAGACAATGAAGCATCATCTGGGCGTATGTCCAGTCCACCGCCACAGCAAGACAGCACTCCAACCAAGAAAGGTGGACGGTTGCCTCCCCACTGGAAGACAGCCAAGGATGAAGAAGGCAACGTTTACTACTACCATGCCCTTACCAGGTGAGCCAGCAAAGAAGCTAAGCTCTTCATACAGCAGGCAGCAAGCACAAAGGGACCTTGGAAATCTGGGCCCATATTCTGAAACATTCACATTCCGCGAATCTGTTGCCTTGGCCACGCCTCCACCAACAGCGCGTGCGGATTGGCTGTTTTAGCAAAACCGGAAAATAAACAGCACCATCTAGTAGTTCCGGCCTACGTCACTTTAACATTGTGGTGTCAATGGCTGCTCTCAACATGTATTGAATAGACGAACACGTCTTTTGGCATTCGGTTGGTGGTGGAGTGTAGTAGAATGAGAGGTGGATAGATTATAGTAGTCTTTTTGTGACGTCTTACATACATTGTTTTGCGGCAATATTTGTTGAGTCATTTAAAATAAAACATTTCACACTACCTTTTTCACTGCTCAATGCTATGATTACCTTGTTGCTATGGTAACCTCATGTATGCTCACAAACGAGAAGGCGGCAGGAAGAAATGTTAGGTGTACAGAAAAATGCTACCTGTAAGCTTTGGTTGGGGCTGTTTAATAACAGTAGACTGTTGATTTCTGTGACCAAGTAAGTTAATAGACCATAGGACCTGAGAAAGAGCTGAACATAACTGCAGCCTCACAACCCAGCCTGGTACAGTTAAACCTCGATATAACAAACCTGGTAAAATTGGCAATTTGCTTAGTTATATGGAAATTTCGTTCTATTGAAATTCAACCTTTTATGCAAATAAGTACAGTCGCTGATCGATTTTTCTTACGCGGAAAGGGGGCACACAATTTTCCAAATTATTAGGCAATCGCATTACTGCAAGCATGCTCCCCTCCCTCTCTTTCCCTTTGCTTGCACGAGGAGGCAGCACTCGTGAAGCCACCATCTTTCTTCTCTTGCCCTCGCACACTTTCACTTGCACCCAAAGTACACAGTGTTCAAGGCGCCATAGGATGTTATTGCACTTGGACTTTATACAGAACATGATGTGGCTCCACTTCGGCAGTCCTGCAACATGCAGGGCACGATTTGAGAGGCGTGTTTGGAAGCAGCCGCTTGTAATTCAATCATTTGACCATCTGTGTCGACGGATGTTTCCATTTAGGCCCAAACAATGACACTTTCCTTTCATTCGACTGCTTCCTAACCTTACGTGAGGCCTCCTTACAGCGAAGGACCAATAGAGGAAGCAAGCGTATTTTGAAAGCTCGCTTCGCCTGTCCTCACGTAAGGAACTGTTGCCGCATGCCTTGGTTCGAGAGGATCATTTAAGGGGATATGTGGGGAGTTTTAATTATTTTCTTTAATATTTGAGCTACACTGATGAAAATTTCTAGGTTTATGTAGTTTTATGTACTGGTCTTAAATCTAAAGCTTATTTTAATGTATTTCATACCATTCTTAAGCTGGGTTCACCTGCCGTAGTTGCTCAGTGGCTATGGTGTTGGGCTGCTGAGCACGAGGTCGCGGGATCGAATCCCGGCCCAGGGCGGCCGCATTTTGATGGGGGCGAAATGCGAATACACCCATGTACTTAGATTTAGGTGCACGGTAAAGAACCCCAGGTGGTCGAAATTTCCGGAGTCCTCCACTACGGTGTGCCTCATAATCAGAAAGTGGTTGTGGCACGTAACCCCCTCCCCCACCCCCCCTTTTTTTTATATATATATATATTTTTTTTTTAAAGCTGGTTTCAGTCTTCCCTTCAAGTGTCCTTAGTACGTCTTGTGGTGCAGGCCTCTGTAGGATATCCCCATAGCTAAAAGCAAGTCGTTCAGCGCTGTTTGCCCGTTCCTGGTACTTTGAACGGCACGGGCCGCGAGAATGTTTATCTCAAACGGGTTAGATTTTGCCGTTCCCGACATGCGCCTTGAGCCCCATTTCGTTTCCAAACAGCCGCAAAAGTCGCATTCCAGGCTCAGTTGCACTGCGATACCGTAATCATTTGCACCACTGGAGATTGAAACACTATTGCTTTTTATTTCATATTTGCATGCCATTGTTTGCCACAAACTCCTTTGTGCTGTGAATGCCTGCTGTGATAGTAGAAGTGCTTATTAATATAGTAACTATTCTATATAAGGTTTAACCGATGAATTAACCTTTCTTTGCAGAGAAACACAATGGGACCCTCCAACCGTGGACGAAAATGACCAAGACATGGAGCTAGAAACTCCAACCTATGATGAACCAAAGGTGGGTAATTTATTGCTAGCCACAAAAGGAATAGTTCTCGCCCTCAGGCTTTGCTGAGGCAAGTAGCATTTAGTAATTTACTGTCAGCAGCTGATTTTTTGGAGCTGTTCGATTATTCAGACTTTGTCATGGTGCCACCATTTGCTACGTAGAACCATTGTACCACAACTGAGGACACTGTACAATGTCAATTTTTGAGGCACATATGTATGTACAGTTAAACCTAGACATAACGAAAGCGGTAAAATCGGCAATTTGCTTCGTTGTATTGAAATTTCGTTCTATTGAACTTCAACCTTTTATGCAACTAAGTACAGTCGCCGATCAATTTTTCTTGCACGGAAAGGGGCTGCAAAATCTTCCAAATTATTGGGCAATCAAAGAAAGAAAATTTCAATGAGAAAACAAATCATCTTAATAAATTTCAGAGTCGGCAACGAATGACACAGTTTCATGCATGTACATCAGCGATACCTTCTTGGCGGTACAAATTGAGCAAAGCCAGACACGCTTTTGCGTGCACTTTGCCCCCGCAGCTGGTAGCATTGCCCACATTCGGACGACACTATCGGGAAGAGTGCCAGCAGCGGGGAGCGAATGCATGGTCTGCCTCTCGCTCCAATGGGCTACCAAAACTTGAGAATAAAAAAAAACCTCCAATACTGAATGCGCGGTAAGACAGCTTACATTGTGCCACGCCATCTCGACACGCCCACTCTTAGCACAAGTGGCAGATTACCTCTAAAGGAGGGTGCACGGCTACGTGTGCGGCTGCCGCACTTACAACCATGCGAATCCACCATCTTTCTTGTCTCGCCCTCCACACTTTCATTTACACCTAAAGCACGCAGTGCACGATAGGATCTTACCACACTTGGATTTTATACAGAGCACAACGTGGCTCCTTTGGCCAGCGCGCAGTGTGCGATTTGAGATGTGTTTGCAAGCAGCCACATGTAATTGAATCACCTGACCATTTGCGTTGACGGAAGTTTTTATTTATTGTCTCGGCATTCCTTTATGGTGGCAGTGAAATTTCGTTATATTGAAATCGCATACACATTATATTAGGTTTTTAATACATGGTATGCATGCTGCAAAGAGATCGTTATTAACATGGCTTACAACCTTTCTTTGGTTGCAAAGGCACTGGTTAACACTTTGAACATGGCGAAAATAAAGCTCACTGCTGGCCAACACAGCGGCAGGATGACTAGTTGTTATTTCCAATATGTTATCAACAGCCATCATCCTTGTTTGGGCCCGAGGCCATGTGCACGGGCCAGTGGAATGGCAGCCAAGCAAATACCATTCAAGTCCACAGGCAAACAGCCAGCAACTACTAGGAACCATGCACCTACCAAATTTGTCTCTGTGCTTACTCTGTGCAATGGCAAAAACTCGTCTGTAGGAAGAAAGCTCCGAACTGAATTCGCACAGTACTGATTTAACTGCCAGCACTCTGCAGTGAAGGTAGCATACAACATAGACAATTCATGGTATTGTGACCACACGTGAGGTACACGAGGCTTAGCGGCTACAGTGTTGCGCTACTAAGCACAAGGTCGCTGGACCGAATCCCGGCCGTACCAGCTACATTTCAATGAGGGCGAAATGAAAAAAATTCTTGTGTGCAACACAAGACACAACACAACCGTTGGAGGCACGTTAAAGATCCCCTGATGGTCAAAATTAATCCGGAGTCCGCCGCTACCACGTGTCTCATAGTCAAATCGTAGTATTGGCTCACAAAACCCCAGAATTTAATTTTCAATTCAAGGTACATGAGGCTGCGTGAAATTTGAACTTAGTGGTGCCACACCCTTGGCTATTGCGGAATCGCAAGCATATGTTATTTCACTCAAGCGCAAGTTCAAACAAAATGTCTGCAAATGGGTCTTTTATAATGCTAGCATTGTAAGCAACAAAATTATTTTTTTCCCTGGAAACGATAATCGGTCATTTTTGTTATCCCCTTCAGTTATGGAAAAAAATCTGTCTGCAACTGTATTTGCTTGTGTTTACCTCATTTTAGACGGGTACTAAAGGCAAACATTGAATCAATCTATATTATAGATTCCCTTTTAGTAAGTTACTCTTCTAGGAACCTCACAATGTTGGTTTTCTGCCTAGAGATGTCCTAGTTGCTGATAAAATTGCAACTCAAGAGGCTGCAGAGTTGGGATGCTTACATAGCTGCGCCAGGGGTCTTGCAGATTGTGTGCTGCTGAGTGCCACACTTCTAAATATTCTTTGCATAGTGGTGTGAAGAGGCAGTGAGTTATTCTTTAGAAAGGAGCTACAAAGCTGGCATTATCATATATATATGTATGTGTATATATATATGTATGTGTGTGTGTGTGTGTGTATATATATATATATATATATATATATATATATATATATATATATATATATATATATATATATATATATATATATATATATATATATATAGTGTCCCTTTACTACTACTTGTTACCTTGAGATCTTGTCATGCTTGTGTACCGTCCGTGGCCAAAAAAATGTAGGCCACTGCCACCATTACTTGAGCAAGTTTGAGCTGCACTCACTTCAGCCAACTATGGTGTTGTAAGTATTCTAGAGGATATAGAGGCCTCTGTAGTTCAACCCAGTTCAGAGCCTCGCAGTTTGGCCTAGGGCAGCTTTAGCTCTGGGTCATGAAACACTGTCAAGTAATCTATTTCTAGGGCAATCATAAAATCAGTTATAATGATGAACTTTTCAATTTTTTTAGTGAGCACTACCACATGCTTAGCATCCAGAGTGCTATTTAGTTGACCACCTCATCAAGCATGCTACCATCATCTCCGTATCTTTCTGAACAAGCACTAGAAGACAAGTTATTTTGAATTAGTTGTGTGGAATGTGTGTTTCCTCTCTCAACCTATTTTTCCACTTTTTCTTCAAACCTGTCTTTAAAATAAAGTGGGTAGATAAAACATGGCTGCACTGCTGGTCATCCTGCAGGCTTACCATATTTGCTCAAGACCAAGCCATATTGGGATTTAGCAGAGGGGGCAGCTGCATTGGGAGTTGTAAAGCATGCACAAAGATGGTGGATGCTCTTGGGACAACTGGGCTTTGCTGGCTGGTGCTTAGAAGCTGCAGCCAGTCAAGTAGTCAGAATGTCTGGAAACTTTAAAAATTAAGTTCCTTCAAGTTCTGATCTCGCATACCATGCTAATTCACAATTTAGATTACATATGACTCACTCACTTTGTTGACACAATTATTTAGTGTAACTTGCTTGCGCATCACTTCGTTCCTCAAACAGTACGCTGTTTTCATCTCTGTCCATTCCTTTGAGATGGGCCACTTTAGAGATGAATTTACCTAGGTAAATTTCTATTGAACGGGCTATCCAGGTTGCCACCCATCTTTTATTTATGCATGGTCGATGGGACCAGTCGGGTTTCTCGGCACACATTCTCAGTCAGCGTCTGGTGTTATGACATAACCATGGTCGTCAAAACAGACCGTTATTAAAGGCAACATCAATGTCTGCAACTTAATTGTAGGGTGCGCAAACTGCATCCTTATATTAACTCTTGAACCACCATACCAGTCATTGCACACTCTCAAAAGTATTGGCTTGAGGTTTGGATAAGTATGGTAAATCAACCTATTTTCCTTGCTACGCTTTGCACAATGGTGTGTTTTGATGCTCTGTTCCAGAAGTATTTCCCAGCCATTGGCATGAGTTAAAAAGAGCTGCATGCAGCATTTTTATTGAATGACTGCAACATCTGTAAGGCTGTGTGTGTGTGTGTTTTTGTGTGTGTTTTTGTGTGTGTGTGTGCGTGCGTGCGTGCGTGCGTGTGCCTGCGTGCGTGTGCGTGCGTGCAAGAGAGCATCAGTGAGTGGGTAGCATTAATTGGACTTTATTCATTTGTGTTGTGCCTGTTCCTTATTTCATTTTTTTTCTGCCCTTAGTTGTGTGCATTTTCTCTTTTTATGATTGCTTATGCCTTTTCCTTCCTGCATGTATATTGCCCTTCAGGTGAACAGCACAGTAGGCAGCTCCAGGGGAAAGAGATCGGTTAGTACCTGGCGTACATGCTACTTTGTGTGCAAGCTCTTTCTTACGCGTGGCATGCTCTAATTTTTGTTTATTACTCAACTTGGTTTCAGTCTATGTTGCTGTGAATGAATTTCCTTCCAGTGCCCTGTGCCTTGGGATTACAAAAGCTCCTGTGTATTGAGCTTTGGGTGCACATGAAAAAAAGCCTCAGGGTGGTCAAAAGTAATCCGTAGCTCTACAATGATACTGATGGCGGCACGGGGACAATCA
The DNA here is from genome assembly GCF_038994185.2 of Dermacentor albipictus. Taxonomy (NCBI): domain Eukaryota; kingdom Metazoa; phylum Arthropoda; class Arachnida; order Ixodida; family Ixodidae; genus Dermacentor; species Dermacentor albipictus. Next base: position 350,788,415 of record NC_091821.1, on the reverse strand, counting down.
TGTGTTAGCTTTGCCACCGTACAGAAGTGTTCTGCGGCAAAGCATACGAATGTTGTGAGTGCAGCTTTCGGTGCAATTTTGTTGGCAAAAAGAAAGAAATTGCGCATTAGATTCGAGTAAATACTATAATCGCGCATTGTGAGCTACTGTTATTGCTTGAAAATATTTCTAGGGAAGGCTGAAAGTAAGTTTTTTCAGTGGGATATTATGTGTATTCAACACATTCACTGACCTCTAAGCTCTGCTGAGACAAACACCGCCAGTAAAAAAGCCGCTATTCGGGTCACCATACGGGTTAGGCGCATGCGTGCTGTCTGGCCAAGTTGAATTATCCGGTGAAGGCCAATTTTAGAATCGAAATAACTAATGTTTGAGTTCATAGAAATGCGTGGATGCCAGCCGGGGCCTTTGGATGAGATCAAAATAAGCAAAGAATAAAATTATCTGGAGCCAAAATAATGGGAGTATTCCGTACAAGCACCATTTTTGCTTCACTGTTTCACCACCATAGTCATCATTTTGATGCCATACTGTTTTGACGACCATGCATGCAAATCGTCCTGCATGCCACTAAGTGTGTTTGGATCAACTAGCATTTCATGCCATAGTTAAAACAGGCACTTGCTGACCCTCAGCAATGGCCTGAATTTTAGCAATGGCCTGCACCAACCTGTTTCGGTTGGTGCAGCTATGATATGGAAATTTTCTATGTGACTACGAAAATATATTTTTTAGTCCTGTATCTTTCAATGTCTGCATTCAAGCAAACTGTATGAACATCAGCGTGCATTTAAAATCTATCGCAATGAAAATTTCAGCCAGATTGATTTGCATTGAACCTCTGGGAGAGTGAACTAAACTAAGGCCACCAAACCGTTTACATTTATACATTTACGTATTGCTTACCTGTCATGTCTCACACAACAGTATTATCAAAGAATTCAGCTTATAGGGACATTAAAAGCTAATATGAGGTCTAGCAAAAGTGATATTTGTGTCCCAAAGTGTCACTATTACCAAGACTGAAACTCTTGTAAGAAAAGTACATCAATGTAGGTCAGCATTGGTGCTGTGCCTTTTCATATATGTATAGTGCCATCTGCAGTGTCATAACATGTCTCAAAATTGCCAAGTTGCAGTAAAGTCAAATTAAATTTCTTATAAAGTTCAAGGTTTTTTTTCAAAGTAGTGGCACCCTCTTGGCATGGATCTCTTGGAAAGATCCAATTGTTTAATGTAACATGCTGTAGGCACCCAGCAGAGCATAATCTGAGAGGTTTCCAGTGCAGCTATGAATTGCACCTTGCATTCATCACAGGCAACTTCGATTCCAAAAGAATTGTGCAGCCTTTTTCAGTCGCGATGATGTCGTCTCTTGGCATAAGCACATTCCAACACTAGAGGTGCAATCAAACAGTCCAGATCCACATTTTTTCCTATTGTTTCCTTAGGAGTTTACCATAGGAAGAGTCTACCACAGTTTTTCTTTGGTAATGTAACCATGTTAGCTACCTTGTGTTAAATGGTTGTCTAAGCAGTTCTGCTGGAAATTCTGCTGAAAATTGTGCGAGTGGAGCATTTTAACTGATGTGTTAAGCTCTTGTAGCATCCATCACTTGTAACAAGCCACATATTTACTCCCGAGGCATTTTGGCATTGAAGGGAGAGTTGACAGTGAATAAATTCATTTTATAAAAGATGGTGCAGTGCTGTTGTAACATTCACGCAAAAAAAAAAAATGTATTTACCATTAATTGCATGACTATATTGTGGGTGCTGTTTTTTTTCTCCCCCTCTCTATCTCTGTACCAAGAGCCTGAGAAATTGTTTGTAGCTATAGACAGAACCATGCTTCATATGGAATAAGTGTTTTCTTCTCTCTTTTTTGTGCTTTGAAATGTGATAGGCTGAGCCACCAGGTGTCAGATTTATGGAAAACCTAACATCTTAGTGGCAAGAGGCTTGGGTGCACAAATAGCAAGTGTACTTTCTGAACGATGAAATTAAATGGGGCCAGAGACATAAAATGGTGCATCAGTATAGCGCAGTAGACACAATCAATTGCTTGCTCTCTGTGACGTGCCCAGCGGATACGGCTTTGTGACACATTAACTTGTATCAAAATAATATTATTGCTTCTTTCTTGGTCATCAAAGACCCTCCTCTTGTATTATATATTCTTGCGAGTACAATACAGTCAGCACTTCGTTTCTTTATAGCATGGAATGTCTGCAGTGGTGTATTTTGAGACAAAGCTGCAAGGGTATTGGTTACATCGTTGTTGGTTTTCTGTCTGCAGAGCAAGAAGAAAGCGGTGACCGTGGCTGCTGACACTTCGGAAGTGGCCAAGAAGATCAAAGAGTTGTTTCGGTCCAGGATTTCTTCCCACATTGTGCACTGCCTGAACCCCTTCCGCAAACCAGACTGCAAGCTAGGACGAATTCAAAGCACGGAGGACTTCAAGCATCTTGCTCGCAAGGTAGGCTTACCTCGTCTAGCTTGCCACATTGCTAAGGGCAATTTTGTATGGCTGGTTGACTGTCCTCTCTCTCTCCTTTATCGCAGGACCTTGAATTGTTTTAGTCTTGTCGGTTTTTAAAATTGTAGCTCATTTTGCCAGGTTGTTTGATTCCATGATGTGCGCTATGCATTTTTTATGGCAGCTTTATTAGAGAATGACATTTGAAGGCTGTCATTCTTCTGCACCTTCTATAAATGGTGGTTAGGAGATTAAATTTCATTTTTAAGATCTCCAATAAAGAGTAAATTGTGACATCATATCCAGGATTCTGTGTTATTGACATCATTTGAATCGTGCTTGGCCCTTGCTTAGCTCAAGACAATTAGTGCTCACTTCAGACTGCAGTATTACCAGTGGTGAAGCAAACAGCTGACAATACACTGTTTTTTTTTTCTTCTGCCCAGTTGACACACTTTGTGATGGCCAAGGAGCTGAAGCATTGCAAGAATGTTGAGGACCTGGAATGCAATGACAATGTGAAGCACAAGGCGAAAGAGTTTATA